>NW_027462164.1:0-39824 GCF_050947455.1 Rhinoderma darwinii
TATGTGGGGGGGGGGGCAGGAGAAACACTAGGGGGGTCTATGTATGGGGGTGTCCAGTATGTGGGGGGGGGCAGGAGAACACTAGAGGGGTCTATGTATGGGGGTGTCCAGTATGTGGGGGGGGGGGCAGGAGAACACTAGGGGGGTCTAAGTATGGGGGTGTCCAGTATGTGTGGGGACAGGAGAACACTAGAGGGGTCTATGTATGGGGGTGTCCAGTATGTGGGGGGGGGGGGGCAGGAGAACACTAGAGGGGTCTATGTATGGGGGTGTCCAGTATGTGGGGGGGGACAGGAGAACACTAGAGGGGTCTATGTATGGGGGTGTCCAGTATGTGGGGGGCAGGAGAACACTAGAGGGGTCTATGTATGGGGCGTCCAGTATGTGGGGGGGGGGGCAGGAGAACACTAGAGGGGTCTATGTATGGGGGTGTCCAGTATGTGGGGGGGGGCAGGAGAACACTAGAGGGGTCTATGTATGGGGGCGTCCAGTATGTGGGGGGGGGGGGGCAGGAGAACACTAGAGGGGTCTATGTATGGGGGTGTCCAGTATGTGGGGGGGGACAGGAGAACACTAGAGGGGTCTATGTATGGGGGTGTCCAGTATGTGGGGGACAGGAGAACACTAGAGGGGTCTATGTATGGGGGTGTCCAGTATGTGGGGGGGCAGGAGAACACTAGAGGGGTCTATGTATGGGGGCGTCCAGTATGTGGGGGGGGGGCAGGAGAACACTAGAGGGGTCTATGTATGGGGGTGTCCAGTATGTGGGGGGGGGGCAGGAGAACACTAGAGGGGTCTATGTATGGGGGTGTCCAGTATGTGGGGGGCAGGAGAACACTAGAGGGGTCTATGTATGGGGGTGTCCAATATGTGGGGGGGGGGCAGGAGAACACTAGAGGGGTCTATGTATGGGGGTGTCCAGTATGTGGGGGGGGGGCAGGAGAACACTAGAGGGGTCTATGTATGGGGTGTCCAGTATGTGGGGGGGCAGGAGAACACTAGAGGGGTCTATGTATGGGGGTGTCCAGTATGTGGGGGGGGGCAGGAGAACACTAGAGGGGTCTATGTATGGGGGTGTCCAGTATGTGGGGGGGCAGGAGAACACTAGAGGGGTCTATGTATGGGGGCGTCCAGTATGTGGGGGGGGCAGGAGAACACTAGAGGGGTCTATGTATGGGGGTGTCCAGTATGTGGGGGGGGGGCAGGAGAACACTAGAGGGGTCTATGTATGGGGGTGTCCAGTATGTGGGGGGGGCAGGAGAACACTAGAGGGGTCTATGTATGGGGGTGTCCAGTATGTGGGGGGGGGGGCAGGAGAACACTAGAGGGGTCTATGTATGGGGGTGTCCAGTATGTGGGGGGGGGCAGGAGAACACTAGAGGGGTCTATGTATGGGGGTGTCCAGTATGTGGGGGGGGGGCAGGAGAATACTAGAGGGGTCTATGTATGGGGGTGTCCAGTATGTGGGGGGGGGGGGGGCAGGAGAACACTAGAGGGGTCTATGTATGGGGTGTCCAGTATGTGGGGGGGGGATAGGAGAACACTAGAGGGGTCTATGTATGGGGGTGTCCAGTATGTGGGGGGGGGAAGGAGAACACTAGAGGGGTCTATGTATGGGGGTGTCCAGTATGTGGGGGGGGCAGGAGAAACACTAGAGGGGTCTATGTATGGGGGTGTCCAGTATGTGGGGGGGGCAGGAGAACACTAGAGGGGTCTATGTATGGGGGTGTCCAGTATGTGGGGGGGGCAGGAGAACACTAGAGGGGTCTATGTATGGGGGTGTCCAGTATGTGGGGGGGGGCAGGAGAACACTAGAGGGGTCTATGTATGGGGGTGTCCAGTATGTGGGGGGGCAGGAGAACACTAGAGGGGTCTATGTATGGGGGTGTCCAGTATGTGGGGGGGCAGGAGAACACTAGAGGGGTCTATGTATGGGGGTGTCCAGTATGTGGGGGGGGCAGGAGAACACTAGAGGGGGTCTATGTATGGGGGTGTCCAGTATGTGGGGGGGCAGGAGAACACTAGAGGGGTCTATGTATGGGGGTGTCCAGTATGTGGGGGGGGGCAGGAGAACACTAGAGGGGTCTATGTATGGGGGTGTCCAGTATGTGGGGGGCAGGAGAACACTAGAGGGGTCTATGTATGGGGGTGTCCAGTATGTGGGGGGCAGGAGAACACTAGAGGGGTCTATGTATGGGGGTGTCCAGTATGTGGGGGGGGGGGCAGGAGAACACTAGAGGGGTCTATGTATGGGGGTGTCCAGTATGTGGGGGGGGCAGGAGAACACTAGAGGGGTCTATGTATGGGGGTGTCCAGTATGTGGGGGGGGGGCAGGAGAACACTAGAGGGGTCTATGTATGGGGGTGTCCAGTATGTGGGGGGGCAGGAGAACACTAGAGGGGTCTATGTATGGGGGTGTCCAGTATGTGGGGGGCAGGAGAACACTAGAGGGGTCTATGTATGGGGGTGTCCAGTATGTGGGGGGGGGGGCAGGAGAACACTAGAGGGGTCTATGTATGGGGGTGTCCAGTATGTGGGGACAGGAGAACACTAGAGGGGTCTATGTATGGGGGTGTCCAGTATGTGGGGGGGGGCAGGAGAACACTAGAGGGGTCTATGTATGGGGGTGTCCAGTATGTGGGGGGCAGGCGAACACTAGAGGGGTCTATGTATGGGGGTGTCCAGTATGTGGGGGGGCAGGAGAACACTAGAGGGGTCTATGTATGGGGGCGTCCAGTATGTGGGGGGGGCAGGAGAACACTAGAGGGGTCTATGTATGGGGGAGTCCCAGTATGTGGGGGGCAGGAGAACACTAGAGGGGGTCTATGTATGCGGGCGTCCAGTATGTGGGGGGGGGGCAGGAGAACACTAGAGGGGTCTATGTATGGGGGGCGTCCAGTATGTGGGGGGCAGGAGAACACTAGAGGGGTCTATGTATGGGGGCGTCCAGTATGTGGGGGGACAGGAGAACACTAGAGGGGTCTATGTATGGGGGTGTCCAGTATGTGGGGGGCAGGAGAACACTAGAGGGGTCTATGTATGTGGTGTCCAGTATGTGGGGGACAGGAGAACACTAGAGGGGTCTATGTATGGGGGTGTCCAGTATGTGGGGGGCAGGAGAACACTAGAGGGGTCTATGTATGGGGGTGTCCAGTATGTGGGGGGGGGCAGGAGAACACTAGAGGGGTCTATGTATGGGGGTGTCCCAGTATGTGGGGGGGGGGGGGCAGGAGAACACTAGACGGGTCTATGTATGGGGGTGTCCAGTATGTGGGGGGGGGCAGGAGAACACTAGAGGGGTCTATGTATGGGGGTGTCCAGTATGTGGGGGGCAGGAGAACACTAGAGGGGTCTATGTATGGGGGTGTCCAGTATGTGGGGGCAGGAGAACACTAGAGGGGTCTATGTATGGGGGTGTCCAGTATGTGGGGGGGGGGCAGGAGAACACTAGAGGGGTCTATGTATGGGGGTGTCCAGTATGTGGGGGCAGGAGAACACTAGAGGGGTCTATGTATGGGGCGTCCAGTATGTGGGGGCAGGAGAACACTAGAGGGGTCTATGTATGGGGGCGTCCAGTATGTGGGGGGGGGGGGGCAGGAGAACACTAGAGGGGTCTATGTATGGGGGTGTCCAGTATGTGGGGGGGGACAGGAGAACACTAGAGGGGTCTATGTATGGGGGTGTCCAGTATGTGGGGGGGGGCAGGAGAACACTAGAGGGGTCTATGTATGGGGGTGTCCAGTATGTGGGGGGGGGGCAGGAGAACACTAGAGGGGTCTATGTATGGGGGTGTCCAGTATGTGGAGGGCAGGAGAACACTAGAGGGGTCTATGTATGGGGGTGTCCAGTATGTGGGGGGGGCAGGAGAACACTAGAGGGGTCTATGTATGGGGTGTCCAGTATGTGGGGGGGCAGGAGAACACTAGAGGGGTCTATGTATGGGGGTGTCCAGTATGTGGGGGGGGGCAGGAGAACACTAGAGGGGTCTATGTATGGGGGTGTCCAGTATGTGGGGGGGGGGCAGGAGAACACTAGAGGGGTCTATGTATGGGGGTGTCCAGTATGTGGGAGGGGGGGCAGGAGAACACTAGAGGGGTCTATGTATGGGGGTGTCCAGTATGTGGGGGGGGGCAGGAGAACACTAGAGGGGTCTATGTATGGGGGTGTCCAGTATGTGGGGGGGGGCAGGAGAATACTAGAGGGGTCTATGTATGGGGGTGTCCAATATGTGGGGGGGGGGGCAGGAGAACACTAGAGGGGTCTATGTATGGGGCGTCCAGTATGTGGGGGGGGGGGCAGGAGAACACTAGAGGGGTCTATGTATGGGGGTGTCCAGTATGTGGGGGGGGGGCAGGAGAACACTAGAGGGGTCTATGTATGGGGGCGTCCAGTATGTGGGGGGGGGGGGCAGGAGAACACTAGAGGGGTCTATGTATGGGGGTGTCCAGTATGTGGGGGGGGACAGGAGAACACTAGAGGGGTCTATGTATGGGGGTGTCCAGTATGTGGGGGACAGGAGAACACTAGAGGGGTCTATGTATGGGGGTGTCCAGTATGTGGGGGGGCAGGAGAACACTAGAGGGGTCTATGTATGGGGGCGTCCAGTATGTGGGGGGGGGGGGCAGGAGAACACTAGAGGGGTCTATGTATGGGGGTGTCCAGTATGTGGGGGGGGGGCAGGAGAACACTAGAGGGGTCTATGTATGGGGGTGTCCAGTATGTGGGGGGCAGGAGAACACTAGAGGGGTCTATGTATGGGGGTGTCCAGTATGTGGGGGGGGGCAGGAGAACACTAGAGGGGTCTATGTATGGGGGTGTCCAGTATGTGGGGGGGGGCAGGAGAACACTAGAGGGGTCTATGTATGGGGTGTCCAGTATGTGGGGGGGGCAGGAGAACACTAGAGGGGTCTATGTATGGGGGTGTCCAGTATGTGGGGGGGGGGCAGGAGAACACTAGAGGGGTCTATGTATGGGGGTGTCCAGTATGTGGGGGGGCAGGAGAACACTAGAGGGGTCTATGTATGGGGGCGTCCAGTATGTGGGGGGGGGGGCAGGAGAACACTAGAGGGGTCTATGTATGGGGGTGTCCAGTATGTGGGGGGGGGGCAGGAGAACACTAGAGGGGTCTATGTATGGGGGTGTCCAGTATGTGGGGGGGGGGGCAGGAGAACACTAGAGGGGTCTATGTATGGGGGTGTCCAGTATGTGGGGGGGGCAGGAGAACACTAGAGGGGTCTATGTATGGGGGTGTCCAGTATGTGGGGGGGGCAGGAGAATACTAGAGGGGTCTATGTATGGGGGTGTCCAGTATGTGGGGGGGGGGGCAGGAGAACACTAGAGGGGTCTATGTATGGGGTGTCCAGTATGTGGGGGGGGGATAGGAGAACACTAGAGGGGTCTATGTATGGGGGTGTCCAGTATGTGGGGGGGGGGGGAGGAGAACACTAGAGGGGTCTATGTATGGGGTGTCCAGTATGTGGGGGGGGGCAGGAGAACACTAGAGGGGTCTATGTATGGGGGTGTCCAGTATGTGGGGGGGGGCAGGAGAACACTAGAGGGGTCTATGTATGGGGGTGTCCAGTATGTGGGGGGGCAGGAGAACACTAGAGGGGTCTATGTATGGGGGTGTCCAGTATGTGGGGGGGGCAGGAGAACACTAGAGGGGTCTATGTATGTGGTGTCCAGTATGTGGGGGGGCAGGAGAACACTAGAGGGGTCTATGTATGGGGGTGTCCAGTATGTGGGGGGCAGGAGAACACTAGAGGGGTCTATGTATGGGGTGTCCAGTATGTGGGGGGGACAGGAGAACACTAGAGGGGTCTATGTATGGGGGTGTCCAGTATATGGGGGGGGGGGGCAGGAGAACACTAGAGGGGTCTATGTATGGGGGAGTCCAGTATGTGGGGGGCAGGAGAACACTAGAGGGGTCTATGTATGGGGGTGTCCAGTATGTGGGGGGGGCAGGAGAACACTAGAGGGGTCTATGTATGGGGGTGTCCAGTATGTGGGGGGGGCAGGAGAATACTAGAGGGGTCTATGTATGGGGGTGTCCAGTACGTGGGGGGCAGGAGAACACTAGAGGGGTCTATGTATGGGGGAGTCCAGTATGTGGGGGGCAGGAGAACACTAGAGGGGTCTATGTATGGGGGTGTCCAGTATGTGGGGGGACAGGAGAACACTAGAGGGGTCTATGTATGGGGGTGTCCAGTATGTGGGGGGGACAGGAGAACACTAGAGGGGTCTATGTATGGGGGTGTCCAGTATGTGGGGGACAGGAGAACACTAGAGGGGGGCAGGAGAACACTAGAGGGGTCTATGTATGGGGGCGTCCAGTATGTGGGGGGGACAGGAGAACACTAGAGGGGTCTATGTATGGGGGTGTCCAGTATGTGGGGGACAGGAGAACACTAGAGGGGTCTATGTATGGGGGTGTCCAGTATGTGGGGGGGACAGGAGAACACTAGAGGGGTCTATGTATGGGGGTGTCCAGTATGTGGGGGGGGGCCGGGGAACACTAGAGGGGTCTATGTATGGGGGTGTCCAGTATGTGGGGGGGACAGGAGAACACTAGAGGGGTCTATGTATGGGGTGTCCAGTATGTGGGGGGCAGGAGAACACTAGAGGGGTCTATGTATGGGGTGTCCAGTATGTGGGGGGGACAGGAGAACACTAGAGGGGTCTATGTATGGGGGCGTCCAGTATGTGGGGGGCAGGAGAACACTAGAGGGGTCTATGTATGGGGGTGTCCAGTATGTGGGGGACAGGAGAACACTAGAGGGGTCTATGTATGGGGGTGTCCAGTATGTGGGGGGGGGCAGGAGAACACTAGAGGGGTCTATGTATGGGGGTGTCCAGTATGTGGGGGGGACAGGAGAACACTAGAGGGGTCTATGTATGGGGTGTCCAGTATGTGGGGGGGACAGGAGAACACTAGAGGGGTCTATGTATGGGGGCGTCCAGTATGTGGGGGGGACAGGAGAACACTAGAGGGGTCTATGTATGGGGGCGTCCAGTATGTGGGGGGCAGGAGAACACTAGAGGGGTCTATGTATGGGGGTGTCCAGTATGTGGGGGGCAGGAGAACACTAGAGGGGTCTATGTATGGGGGTGTCCAGTATGTGGGGGGGGTGGCAGGAGAACACTAGAGGGGTCTATGTATGGGGTGTCCAGTATGTGGGGGGGACAGGAGAACACTAGAGGGGTCTATGTATGGGGGCGTCCAGTATGTGGGGGGCAGGAGAACACTAGAGGGGTCTATGTATGGGGGTGTCCAGTATGTGGGGGACAGGAGAACACTAGAGGGGTCTATGTATGGGGGTGTCCAGTATGTGGGGGGCAGGAGAACACTAGAGGGGTCTATGTATGGGGGCGTCCAGTATGTGGGGGGGGCAGGAGAACACTAGAGGGGTCTATGTATGGGGGTGTCCAGTATGTGGGGGGGGGGGCAGGAGAACACTAGAGGGGTCTATGTATGGGGTGTCCAGTATGTGGGGGGGACAGGAGAACACTAGAGGGGTCTATGTATGGGGGCGTCCAGTATGTGGGGGGGACAGGAGAACACTAGAGGGGTCTATGTATGGGGGCGTCCAGTATGTGGGGGGGGGGGCCGGGGAACACTAGAGGGGTCTATGTATGGGGGTGTCCAGTATGTGGGGGGGGGGGCAGGAGAACACTAGAGGGGTCTATGTATGGGGGTGTCCAGTATGTGGGGGGGGGGGCAGGAGAACACTAGAGGGGTCTATGTATGGGGGTGTCCAGTATGTGGGGGGGACAGGAGAACACTAGAGGGGTCTATGTATGGGGGCGTTCAGTATGTGGGGGGGGGACAGGAGAACACTAGAGGGGTCTATGTATGGGGGCGTCCAGTATGTGGGGGGCAGGAGAACACTAGAGGGGTCTATGTATGGGGGTGTCCAGTATGTGGGGGGGACAGGAGAACACTAGAGGGGTCTATGTATGGGGGCGTCCAGTATGTGGGGGACAGGAGAACACTAGAGGGGTCTATGTATGGGGGTGTCCAGTATGTGGGGGGGGGGGGGCAGGAGAACACTAGAGGGGTCTATGTATGGGGGTGTCCAGTATGTGGGGGACAGGAGAACACTAGAGGGGTCTAAGTATGGGGGTGTCCAGTATGTGTGGGGACAGGAGAACACTAGAGGGGTCTATGTATGGGGGCGTCCAGTATGTGGGGGGCAGGAGAACACTAGAGGGGTCTATGTATGGGGGCGTCCAGTATGTGGGGGGGGCAGGAGAACACTAGAGGGGTCTATGTATGGGGGTGTCCAGTATGTGGGGGGGGGGGGCAGGAGAACACTAGAGGGGTCTATGTATGGGGGAGTCCAGTATGTGGGGGGGGGGGCAGGAGAACACTAGAGGGGTCTATGTATGGGGGAGTCCAGTATGTGGGGGCAGGAGAACACTAGAGGGGTCTATGTATGGGGGTGTCCAGTATGTGGGGGGCAGGAGAACACTAGAGGGGTCTATGTATGGGGTGTCCAGTATGCGGGGGGGGCAGGAGAACACTAGAGGGGTCTATGTATGGGGGCGTCCAGTATGTGGGGGGGGCAGGAGAACACTAGAGGGGTCTATGTATGGGGGTGTCCAGTATGCGGGGGGGGGGGGGGCAGGAGAACACTAGAGGGGTCTATGTATGGGGGCGTCCAGTATGTGGGGGGGGCAGGAGAACACTAGAGGGGTCTATGTATGGGGGTGTCCAGTATGTGGGGGGGACAGGAGAACACTAGAGGGGTCTATGTATGGGGTGTCCAGTATGGGGGGGGGGGCAGGAGAACACTAGAGGGGTCTATGTATGGGGGCGTCCAGTATGTGGGGGGGACAGGAGAACACTAGAGGGGTCTATGTATGGGGTGTCCAGTATGGGGGGGGGGGGCAGGAGAACACTAGAGGGGTCTATGTATGGGGGTGTCCAGTATGTGGGGGGGGGCAGGAGAACACTAGCGGGGTCTATGTATGGGGGTGTCCAGTATGTGGGGGGCAGGAGAACACTAGAGGGGTCTATGTATGGGGGTGTCCAGTATGGGGGGGGGCAGGAGAACACTAGAGGGGTCTATGTATGGGGGCGTCCAGTATGTAGGGGGGGGCAGGAGAACACTAGAGGGGTCTATGTATGGGGGTGTCCAGTATGTGGGGGGGGGCAGGAGAACACTAGAGGGGTCTATGTATGGGGGTGTCCAGTATGTGGGGGGGGCAGGAGAACACTAGAGGGGTCTATGTATGGGGGAGTCCAGTATGTGGGGACAGGAGAACACTAGAGGGGTCTATGTATGGGGGTGTCCAGTATGTGGGGGGGGCAGGAGAACACTAGAGGGGTCTATGTATGGGGGTGTCCAGTATGTGGGGGGGGGGCAGGAGAACACTAGAGGGGTCTATGTATGGGGGTGTCCAGTATGGGGGGGGGCAGGAGAACACTAGAGGGGTCTATGTATGGGGGAGTCCAGTATGTGGGGGGGGGCAGGAGAACACTAGAGGGGTCTATGTATGGGGGCGTCCAGTATGTGGGGGGCAGGAGAACACTAGAGGGGTCTATGTATGGGGGTGTCCAGTATGTGGGGGGGCAGGAGAACACTAGAGGGGTCTATGTATGGGGGTGTCCAGTATGGGGGGGGACAGGAGAACACTAGAGGGGTCTATGTATGGGGGTGTCCAGTATGTGGGGGGGGGCAGGAGAATACTAGAGGGGTCTATGTATGGGGGTGTCCAGTATGTGGGGGGGGGGCAGGAGAATACTAGAGGGGTCTATGTATGGGGGTGTCCAGTATGTGGGGGGGGGGGGCAGGAGAACACTAGAGGGGTCTATGTATGGGGGCGTCCAGTATGTGGGGGGGGCAGGAGAATACTAGAGGGGTATATATATGGGGGTGTCCAGTATGTGGGGGGGGGACAGGAGAACACTAGAGGGGTCTATGTATGGGGGTGTCCAGTATGTGGGGGGGGGGGCAGGAGAACACTAGAGGGGTCTATGTATGGGGGTGTCCAGTATGTGGGGGGCAGGAGAACACTAGAGGGGTCTATGTATGGGGGTGTCCAGTATGTGGGGGGGCAGGAGAATACTAAAGGGGTATATGTATGGGGGTGTCCAGCATGTGGGGGGGCAGGAGAACACTAGAGGGGTCTATGTATGGGGGTGTCCAGTATGTGGGGGGCAGGAGAACACTAGAGGGGTCTATGTATGGGGGTGTCCAGTATGTGGGGGGGGCAGGAGAACACTAGAGGGGTCTATGTATGGGGGCGTCCAGTATGTGGGGGGGGGGGCAGGAGAACACTAGAGGGGTCTATGTATGGGGGTGTCCAGTATGTGGGGGGGACAGGAGAACACTAGAGGGGTATATGTATGGGGGTGTCCAGTATGTGGGGGGCAGGAGAACACTAGAGGGGTCTATGTATGGGGGTGTCCAGTATGTGGGGGGGGGCAGGAGAACACTAGAGGGGTCTATGTATGGGGGCGTCCAGTATGTGGGGGGGGGCAGGAGAATACTAGAGGGGTATATGTATGGGGGCGTCCAGTATGTGGGGGGGGGGCAGGAGAACACTAGAGGGGTCTATGTATGGGGGAGTCCAGTATGTGGGGGGGGGGCAGGAGAACACTAGAGGGGTCTATGTATGGGGGTGTCCAGTATGGGGGGGGGGGGCAGGAGAACACTAGAGGGGTCTATGTATGGGGGTGTCCAGTATGTGGGGGGGGCAGGAGAACACTAGAGGGGTCTATGTATGGGGGTGTCCAGTATGTGGGGGGGGCAGGAGAACACTAGAGGGGTCTATGTATGGGGGAGTCCAGTATGTGGGGGGGGGCAGGAGAACACTAGAGGGGTCTATGTATGGGGGTGTCCAGTATGTGGGGGGGACAGGAGAACACTAGAGGGGTCTATGTATGGGGGTGTCCAGTATGTGGGGGCAGGAGAACACTAGAGGGGTCTATGTATGGGGGCGTCCAGTATGTGGGGGCAGGAGAACACTAGAGGGGTCTATGTATGGGGGCGTCCAGTATGTGGGGGGGGGGGCAGGAGAACACTAGAGGGGTCTATGTATGGGGGAGTCCAGTATGTGGGGGGGGTGGCAGGAGAACACTAGAGGGGTCTATGTATGGGGGTGTCCAGTATGGGGGGGGCAGGAGAACACTAGAGGGGTCTATGTATGGGGGCATCCAGTATGTGGGGGGGGGCAGGAGAATACTAGAGGGGTCTATGTATGGGGTGTCCAGTATGTGGGGGCAGGAGAACACTAGAGGGGTCTATGTATGGGGGCGTCCAGTATGTGGGGGCAGGAGAACACTAGAGGGGTCTATGTATGGGGGGAGTCCAGTATGTGGGGGGGGGGCAGGAGAACACTAGAGGGGTCTATGTATGGGGGTGTCCAGTATGGGGGGGGCAGGAGAACACTAGAGGGGTCTATGTATGGGGGTGTCCAGTATGTGGGGGGGGCAGGAGAACAATAGAGGGGTCTATGTATGGGGGTGTCCAGTATGTTGGGGGGGGGGCAGGAGAACACTAGAGGGGTCTATGTATGGGGGTGTCCAGTATGTGGGGGGGGGCAGGAGAACACTAGAGGGGTCTATGTATGGGGTGTCCAGTATGTGGGGGCAGGAGAACACTAGAGGGGTCTATGTATGGGGGTGTCCAGTATGTGGGGGGGGGGCAAGAGATCACTAGAGGGGTCTATGTATGGGGGTGTCCAGTATGTGGGGGCAGGAGAACACTAGAGGGGTCTATGTATGGGGGTGTCCAGTATGTGGGGGGGGGGCAAGAGATCACTAGAGGGGTCTATGTATGGGGGTGTCCAGTATGTGGGGGCAGGAGAACACTAGAGGGGTCTATGTATGGGGGCGTCCAGTATGTGGGGGGGGGGGCAGGAGAACACTAGAGGGGTCTATGTATGGGGGCGTCCAGTATGTGGGGGGGACAGGAGAACACTAGAGGGGTCTATGTATGGGGGTGTCCAGTATGTGGGGGGGACAGGAGAACACTAGAGGGGTCTATGTATGGGGGCGTCCAGTATGTGGGGGGGCAGGAGAACACTAGAGGGGTCTATGTATGGGGGTGTCCAGTATGTGGGGGGGGCAGGAGAACACTAGAGGGGTCTATGTATGGGGGTGTCCAGTATGTGGGGGGGACAGGAGAACACTAGAGGGGTCTATGTATGGGGGTGTCCAGTATGTGGGGGGGGACAGGAGAACACTAGAGGGGTCTATGTATGGGGGAGTCCAGTATGTGGGGGACAGGAGAACACTAGAGGGGTCTATGTATGGGGGTGTCCAGTATGTGGGGGGGGGGCAGGAGAACACTAGAGGGGTCTATGTATGGGGGTGTCCAGTATGTGGGGGGGACAGGAGAACACTAGAGGGGTCTATGTATGGGGGTGTCCAGTATGTGGGGGGGACAGGAGAACACTAGAGGGGTCTATGTATGGGGGTGTCCAGTATGTGGGGGGGGGCAGGAGAACACTAGAGGGGTCTATGTATGGGGGTGTCCAGTATGTGGGGGGGGCAGGAGAACACTAGAGGGGTCTATGTATGGGGGCGTCCAGTATGTGGGGGGGGGGCAGGAGAACACTAGAGGGGTCTATGTATGGGGGCGTCCAGTATGTGGGGGGGGGCAGGAGAACACTAGAGGGGTCTATGTATGGGGTGTCCAGTATGGGGGGGGGGGGCAGGAGAACACTAGAGGGGTCTATGTATGGGGGTGTCCAGTATGTGGGGGGGGACAGGAGAACACTAGCGGGGTCTATGTATGGGGGTGTCCAGTATGTGGGGGGCAGGAGAACACTAGAGGGGTCTATGTATGGGGGTGTCCAGTATGGGGGGGGGCAGGAGAACACTAGAGGGGTCTATGTATGGGGGCGTCCAGTATGTAGGGGGGGGGCAGGAGAACACTAGAGGGGTCTATGTATGGGGGTGTCCAGTATGTGGGGGGGGGGCAGGAGAACACTAGAGGGGTCTATGTATGGGGGTGTCCAGTATGTGGGGGGGGCAGGAGAACACTAGAGGGGTCTATGTATGGGGGAGTCCAGTATGTGGGGACAGGAGAACACTAGAGGGGTCTATGTATGGGGGTGTCCAGTATGGGGGGGCAGGAGAACACTAGAGGGGTCTATGTATGGGGGTGTCCAGTATGTGGGGGGGGGGCAGGAGAACACTAGAGGGGTCTATGTATGGGGGCGTCCAGTATGTGGGGGGGGGACAGGAGAACACTAGAGGGGTCTATGTATGGGGGTGTCCAGTATGTGGGGGGGGGCAGGAGAACACTAGAGGGGTCTATGTATGGGGGTGTCCAGTATGGGGGGGCAGGAGAACACTAGAGGGGTCTATGTATGGGGGTGTCCAGTATGTGGGGGCAGGAGAACACTAGAGGGGTCTATGTATGGGGGTGTCCAGTATGCGGGGGGGGGGGCAGGAGAACACTAGAGGGGTCTATGTATGGGGGAGTCCAGTATGTGGGGGACAGGAGAACACTAGAGGGGTCTATGTATGGGGGTGTCCAGTATGTGGGGGGGGGGCAGGAGAACACTAGAGGGGTCTATGTATGGGGGTGTCCAGTATGTGGGGGGGGGCAGGAGAACACTAGAGGGGTCTATGTATGGGGGTGTCCAGTATGTGGGGGGGGGCAGGAGAACACTAGAGGGGTCTATGTATGGGGGTGTCCAGTATGTGGGGGGGGGCAGGAGAACACTAGAGGGGTCTATGTATGGGGGTGTCCAGTATGTGGGGGCAGGAGAACACTAGAGGGGTCTATGTATGGGGGTGTCCAGTATGTGGGGGGCAGGAGAACACTAGAGGGGTCTATGTATGGGGGTGTCCAGTATGTGGGGGCAGGAGAACACTAGAGGGGTCTATGTATGGGGGTGTCCAGTATGTGGGGGCAGGAGAACACTAGAGGGGTCTATGTATGGGGGTGTCCAGTATGTGGGGGGGGGGCAGGAGAACACTAGAGGGGTCTATGTATGGGGGTGTCCAGTATGTGGGGGGGGGCAGGAGAACACTAGAGGGGTCTATGTATGGGGGGAGTCCAGTATGTGGGGGGGGGCAGGAGAACACTAGAGGGGTCTATGTATGGGGGTGTCCAGTATGTGGGGGGGGGGGCAGGAGAACACTAGAGGGGTCTATGTATGGGGGTGTCCAGTATGTGGGGGGGGGGCAGGAGAACACTAGAGGGGTCTATGTATGGGGGAGGGGCAGCATTTATTGCCCCCACAGTCCCTATTTCCAGCCCAACACACCGGCCCCCAAACCTTTACAGCCCGGGGGTGGGTCTAGCGGCTCCGGCACCTCCGGCTGATCACACGCGGAGTCATGTGATGGATTCACCGCCGGGGTTTATGGTCAGGATCAGAGTCAGACTTCTCCAATTAGTCGCCCCACAGGACGCACAGAATTATACTCAAGACTGTGGGGAGAGATGATGGAGGAGCACCAAGGGGGGGGTATATACAGGGAGGACCCGGGCAGTAGTATATAGTGGAAGGTGCAGTGAGGGGGGGGGGGGGGTATATACAGGGAGGACCCGGGCAGTTGTATATAGTGGACGGTGCAGTGAGGGGGGGGGGGGGGTATATACAGGGAGGACCCGGGCAGTAGTATATAGTGGACGGTGCAGCGAGGGGGGGGGGGTATATACAGGGAGGACCCGGGCAGTTGTATATAGTGGACGGTGCAGTGAGGGGGGGTATATACAGGGAGGACCCGGGCAGTTGTATATAGTGGACGGTGCAGTGAGGGGGGGGGGGTATATACAGGGAGGACCCGGGCAGTAGTATATAGTGGACGGTGCAGTGAGGGGGGGTATATACAGGGAGGACCCGGGCAGTTGTATATAGTGGACGGTGCAGTGAGGGGGGGGGTATATACAGGGAGGACCCGGGCAGTAGTATATAGTGGACGGTGCAGTGAGGGGGGGGGTATATACAGGGAGGACCCGGGCAGTAGTATATAGTGGACGGTGCAGTGAGGGGGGGTATATACAGGGAGGACCCGGGCAGTAGTATATAGTGGACGGTGCAGTGAGGGGGGGTATATACAGGGAGGACCCGGGCAGTTGTATATAGTGGACGGTGCAGTGAGGGGGGGTATATACAGGGAGGACCCGGGCAGTTGTATATAGTGGACGGTGCAGTGAGGGGGGGTATATACAGGGAGGACCCGGGCAGTTGTATATAGTGGACGGTGCAGTGAGGGGGGGGGGGTATATACAGGGAGGACCCGGGCAGTAGTATATAGTGGACGGTGCAGTGAGGGGGGGTATATACAGGGAGGACCCGGGCAGTTGTATATAGTGGACGGTGCAGTGAGGGGGGGTATATACAGGGAGGACCCGGGCAGTTGTATATAGTGGACGGTGCAGTGAGGGGGGGGTATATACAGGGAGGACCCGGGCAGTAGTATATAGTGGACGGTGCAGCGAGGGGGGGGGGTATATACAGGGAGGACCCGGGCAGTTGTATATAGTGGACGGTGCAGTGAGGGGGGGTATATACAGGGAGGACCCGGGCAATAGTATATAGTGGACGGTGCAGTGAGGGGGGGGGGTATATACAGGGAGGACCCGGGCAGTTGTATATAGTGGACGGTGCAGTGAGGGGGGGGGGTATATACAGGGAGGACCCGGGCAGTAGTATATAGTGGACGGTGCAGTGAGGGGGGGTATATACAGGGAGGACCCGGGCAGTTGTATATAGTGGACGGTGCAGTGAGGGGGGGTATATACAGGGAGGACCCGGGCAGTTGTATATAGTGGACGGTGCAGTGAGGGGGGGGGGGTATATACAGGGAGGACCCGGGCAGTAGTATATAGTGGACGGTGCAGTGAGGGGGGGTATATACAGGGAGGACCCGGGCAGTTGTATATAGTGGACGGTGCAGTGAGGGGGGGGGTATATACAGGGAGGACCCGGGCAGTTGTATATAGTGGACGGGGCAGTGAGGGGGGGGGGTATATACAGGGAGGACCCGGGCAGTTGTATATAGTGGACGGTGCAGTGAGGGGGGGGGTATATACAGGGAGGACCCGGGCAGTAGTATATAGTGGACGGTGCAGTGAGGGGGGGTATATACAGGGAGGACCCGGGCAGTTGTATATAGTGGACGGTGCAGTGAGGGGGGGGGTATATACAGGGAGGACCCGGGCAGTAGTATATAGTGGACGGTGCAGCGAGGGGGGGGGTATATACAGGGAGGACCCGGGCAGTTGTATATAGTGGACGGTGCAGTGAGGGGGGGTATATACAGGGAGGACCCGGGCAATAGTATATAGTGGACGGTGCAGTGAGGGGGGGGGGTATATACAGGGAGGACCCGGGCAGTTGTATATAGTGGACGGTGCAGTGAGGGGGGGTATATACAGGGAGGACCCGGGCAGTTGTATATAGTGGACGGTGCAGTGAGGGGGGGGGGGTATATACAGGGAGGACCCGGGCAGTAGTATATAGTGGACGGTGCAGTGAGGGGGGGTATATACAGGGAGGACCCGGGCAGTTGTATATAGTGGACTTGTGCAGTGAGGGGGGGTATATACAGGGAGGACCCGGGCAGTTGTATATAGTGGACGGTGCAGTGAGGGGGGGGGTATATACAGGGAGGACCCGGGCAGTAGTATATAGTGGACTTGTGCAGTGAGGGGGGGTATATACAGGGAGGACCCGGGCAGTAGTATATAGTGGACTTGTGCAGTGAGGGGGGGTATATACAGGGAGGACCCGGGCAGTTGTATATAGTGGACGGTGCAGTGAGGGGGGGGGGTATATACAGGGAGGACCCGGGCAGTAGTATATAGTGGACGGTGCAGTGAGGGGGGGTATATACAGGGAGGACCCGGGCAGTTGTATATAGTGGACGGTGCAGTGAGGGGGGGTATATACAGGGAGGACCCGGGCAGTTGTATATAGTGGACGGCGCAGTGAGGGGGGGGTATATACAGGGAGGACCCGGGCAGTTGTATATAGTGGACGGCGCAGTGAGGGGGGGGTATATACAGGGAGGACCCGGGCAGTTGTATATAGTGGACGGTGCAGTGAGGGGGGGGGGGGGGGTATATACAGGGAGGACCCGGGCAGTTGTATATAGTGGAAGGTGCAGTGAGGGGGGGGGGTTATATACAGGGAGGATCCGGGCAGCAGTATACAGGGGGGTCCGGTGACTGCAGGGTGTGATGTAATAACATATATATAACAGCCGCTCCTCCATCACGGAGGGGACACCTCGGCAGGAAGACACAATCTGCCCGGCACTGAACAGGTTAAGCTGCGACCACCCTCCCCCCCATGTAAATATTTATTATGCCTCATGTGGGGGCCGCACCGGGTCCAGAAGGAGGAGGACGGGGGCGTCCTGAAGAAAGGGGGGGGGGGGTCAAGAACAGCAACCCAAATAAGAGGGGTGTAAGGGGCGACCGGCTGAAGACGACTGAGTACCCCACAGTGCAGCATGGGGGGCCGAGAACGTTTTGCGTATCTACATCATGGCCCCCCAAACATCTGGAAACAATCACCATGAAGCCTTAGCAGCAGGGACGGTGAGGGGGGCACGGGACATGTCAGTAAGCGAGGTACGAGGCACAGGACATGTCAGTAAGCGAGGTACGAGGCACAGGACATGTCAGTAAGAGATGTACGAGGCACAGGACATGTCAGTAAGCGAGGTACGAGGCACATGACATGTCAGTAAGCGGGGTACGAGGCACAGGACATGTCAGTAAGCGAGGTACGAGGCACAGGACATGTCAGTTAGTGAGGTACGAGGCACAGGACATGTCAGTAAGCGAGGTAAGAGGCACAGGACATGTCAGTAAGCGAGGTACGAGGCACAGGACATTTCAGTAAGCGGGGTACGAGGCACAGGACGTGTCAGTAAGTGAGGTACGAGGCACAGGACATGTCCGTAAGCGAGGTACGAGGCACAGGACATGTCAGTAAGCGAGGTACGAGGCACAGGACATGTCAGTTAGTGAGGTACGAGGCACAGGACATGTCAGTAAGCGAGGTAAGAGGCACAGGACATGTCAGTAAGCGAGGTACGAGGCACAGGACATTTCAGTAAGCGGGGTACGAGGCACAGGACGTGTCAGTAAGTGAGGTACGAGGCACGGGACATGTCAGTAAGCGACGTACGAGGCACAGGACATGTCAGTAAGCGGGGTACGAGGCACAGGACATGTCAGTAAGCGGGGTACGAGGCACAGGACATGTCAGTAAGCGAGGTACGAGGCACAGGACATTTCAGTAAGCGGGGTACTGGGCACAGGAGGTGTCAGTAAGTGAGGTACGAGGCACAGGACATGTCAGTAAGTGAGGTACAAGGCACAGGACAGGTCAGTAAGTGGGGTACGAGGCACAGGACATGTCAGTAAGTGAGGTACGAGGCACATGACATGTCAGTAAGTGAGGTACGAGGCACAGGACATGTCAGTAAGTGAGGTACGAGGCACAGGACATGTCAGTACGTGAGGTACGAGGCACAGGACATGTCAGTACGTGAGGTACGAGGCACAGGACGTGTCAGTAAGTGAGGTACGAGGCACAGGACATGTTAGTACGTGAGGTACGAGGCACAGGACATGTCAGTAAGTGAGTTACGAGGCACAGGATATGTCAGTAAGCAAGGTACGAGGCACAGGACATGTCAGTAAGCGGGGTACTGGGCACAGGACATGTCAGTAAGTGAGGTACGAGGCACAGGACATGTCAGTACGTGAGGTACGAGGCACAGGGCATGTCAGTAAGTGAGGTACGAGGCACAGGACATGTCAGTAAGCGAGGTACGAGGCACAGGACATGTCAGTAAGCGGGGTACTGGGCACAGGACGTGTCAGTAAGTGAGGTACGAGGCACAGGACATGTCAGTACGTGAGGTACGAGGCACAGGGCATGTCAGTAAGTGAGGTACAAGGCACAGGACATGTCAGTAAGTGGGGTACGAGGCACAGGACATGTCAGTAAGTGAGGTACGAGGCACATGACATGTCAGTAAGTGAGGTATGCCTGCAGGTGTGTGACAGTGACACTACAACCCTCATCCTCCACACGTTGTGTATAAGGTGTTACCTGCTGCAGCTCCTTCTCCAGCTCCACGGCTCTGGTGACGATGGGGCCCCGCACGGCGTACTCCACCTTCTTGATGGCGGGGTTCATAGACCGCAGGGTCAGGACACGGTCGGGCGTCCCGTTCTCAGACATCCTCAGCGTTCGGTTCCTGTCCCGCTCTGCCAGCTGCGATCCTGAAGAAGACCTGAAGGAGGACAGAAGAGGGGTGCTGAGTGCTGGAGGACCCCAAACACGGACCCCCGAGGACACCCCGAGACGCAGCATGACACCCAGAAGCCCCCAGATGTTCAGGAAAGCACAAGTTGTCAGCAAAGGAGAAGTCAGAGATGACACGACAGCAAGAAGTGAGAGTGAGGAAGAGGAGGAGGAGAGGGGGAGGGGAGAGCGAGAACTCACTACTACACGTGTGCCCTGCACTACTGGAAGAACCAGTCCCCAGCTGCCCGAGCTCCTCACCCTCAGGGTGCCAGCCTGACACTGAGCCCGCAGCCTGCCCGAGCTCCTCACCATCACCCTGCCAGCCTGACACTGAGCCCGCAGCCTGCCCGAGCTCCTCACCCTGCCAGCCTGACACTGAGCCCGCAGCCTGCCCTAGCTCCTCACCCTGCCAGCCTGACACTGAGCCCGCAGCCTGCCCGAGCTCCTCACCATGCCAGCCTGACCCTGAGCCCGCAGCCTGCCCGAGCTCCTCACCATCACCCTGCCAGCCTGACCCTGAGCCCGCAGCCTGCCCGAGCTCCTCACCATCACCCTGCCAGCCTGACACTGAGCCCGCAGCCTGCCCGAGCTCCTCACCCTCACCCTGCCAGCCTGACACTGAGCCCGCAGCCTGCCCGAGCTCCTCACCCTCACCCTGCCAGCCTGACACTGAGCCCGCAGCCTGCCCGAGCTCCTCACCCTCAGAGTGCCAGCCTGACACCGAGCCCGCAGCCTGCCCGAGCTCCTCACCCTGCCAGCCTGACACTAAGCCCGCAGCCTGCCCGAGCTCCTCACCCTCAGAGTGCCAGCCTGACACTGAGCCCGCAGCCGGCTATACCACAGCTCCATCCATGTGGGGAGGGGTCACCCACTATCTGCCCCCTCCCTGAACCGGGGCAAGTCGCTGCCTGATAATCAACCGTAACAGGAGGAGGAACTATGGAAAAGTGATAGACGAGAAAGAGCCTGCGCTGCCCGAGGGGGCCCATCCCTGCAGAGCATCGCAACATGCAGCCAAAACACCCGGGGGGGCCCATCCCTGCAGAGCATCGCAACATGCAGCCAAAACACCCGGGGGGCCCATCCCTGCAGAGCATCGCAACATGCAGCCAAAACACCCGGGGGGACCCATCCCTGCAGAGCATCGCAACATGCAGCCAAAACACCCGGGGGGACCCATCCCTGCAGAGCATCGCAACATGCAGCCAAAACACCCGGGGGGACCCATCCCTGCAGAGCATCGCAACATGCAGCCAAAACACCCGGGGGGGCCCATCCCTGCAGAGCATCGCAACACGCAGCCAAAACACCCGGGGGGCCCATCCCTGCAGAGCATCCCAACACGCAGCCAAAACACCCGGGGGGACCCATCCCTGCAGAGCATCGCAACACGCAGCCAAAACACCCGGGGGGGCCCATCCCTGCAGAGCATCGCAACACGCAGCCAAAACACACGGGGGGCCCATCCCTGCAGAGCATCGCAACATGCAGCCAAAACACCCGGGGGGGGCCCATCCCTGCAGAGCATCGCAACATGCAGCCAAAACACCCGGGGGGGGCCCATCCCTGCAGAGCATCGCAACATACAGCCAAACACCCGGGGGGGCCCATCCCTGCAGAGCATCGCAACATGAACCAAAACACCCGGGGGGGCCCATCCCTGCAGAGCATCGCAACACGCAGCCAAAACACACGGGGGGGGCATCCCTGCAGAGCATCGCAACATGCAGCCAAAACACCCGGGGGGGCCCATCCCTGCAGAGCATCGCAACATGCAGCCAAAACACCCGGGGGGGCCATCCCTGCAGAGCATCGCAACACGCAGCCAAAACACCAGGGGGGACCCATTCCTGCAGAGCATCGCAACACGTAGTCAAAACACCAAGGGGAACCAATCCCTGCAGAGCATCGCAACACGCAGCCAAAACACCCGGGGGACCCATCCCTGCAGAGCATCGCAACATGCAGCCAAAACACCCGGGGGGCCATCCCTGCAGAGCATCGCAACACGCAGCCAAAACACCAGGGGGGACCCATTCCTGCAGAGCATCGCAACACGTAGTCAAAACACCAAGGGGAACCAATCCCTGCAGAGCATCGCAACACGCAGCCAAAACACCCGGGGGACCCATCCAAGCAGAGCATCGCAACACGCAGCCAAAACACCAGGCGGGACCCATTCCTGCAGAGCATCGCAACACGTAGTCAAAACACCAAGGGGAACCAATCCCTGCTGAGCATCGCAACACGCAGCCAAAACACCCGGGGGACCCATCCAAGCAGAGCATCGCAACACGCAGCCAAAACACCAGGGGGGACCCATCCAAGCAGAGCATCGAGACACGCAGCCAAAACACCAGGGGGGACCCAACACAGCAGAGCATCGCGACACGCAGCCACAACAGCAGGGGGGACCCATCCCTGCAGAGCATCGCAACATGCAGCCAAAACACCCGGGGGGGCCCATCCCTGCAGAGCATCGCAACACGCAGCCAAAACACCCGGGGGGCCCATCCCTGCAGAGCATCCCAACACGCAGCCAAAACACCCGGGGGGACCCATCCCTGCAGAGCATCGCAACACGCAGCCAAAACACCCGGGGGGGCCCATCCCTGCAGAGCATCGCAACACGCAGCCAAAACACACGGGGGGCCCATCCCTGCAGAGCATCGCAACATGCAGCCAAAACACCCGGGGGGGGCCCATCCCTGCAGAGCATCGCAACATGCAGCCAAAACACCCGGGGGGGGCCCATCCCTGCAGAGCATCGCAACATACAGCCAAACACCCGGGGGGGCCCATCCCTGCAGAGCATCGCAACATGAACCAAAACACCCGGGGGGGCCCATCCCTGCAGAGCATCGCAACACGCAGCCAAAACACACGGGGGGGGCATCCCTGCAGAGCATCGCAACATGCAGCCAAAACACCCGGGGGGGCCCATCCCTGCAGAGCATCGCAACATGCAGCCAAAACACCCGGGGGGGGCCATCCCTGCAGAGCATCGCAACACGCAGCCAAAACACCAGGGGGGACCCATTCCTGCAGAGCATCGCAACACGTAGTCAAAACACCAAGGGGAACCAATCCCTGCAGAGCATCGCAACACGCAGCCAAAACACCCGGGGGACCCATCCCTGCAGAGCATCGCAACATGCAGCCAAAACACCCGGGGGGGCCATCCCTGCAGAGCATCGCAACACGCAGCCAAAACACCAGGGGGGACCCATTCCTGCAGAGCATCGCAACACGTAGTCAAAACACCAAGGGGAACCAATCCCTGCAGAGCATCGCAACACGCAGCCAAAACACCCGGGGGACCCATCCAAGCAGAGCATCGCAACACGCAGCCAAAACACCAGGCGGGACCCATTCCTGCAGAGCATCGCAACACGTAGTCAAAACACCAAGGGGAACCAATCCCTGCTGAGCATCGCAACACGCAGCCAAAACACCCGGGGGACCCATCCAAGCAGAGCATCGCAACACGCAGCCAAAACACCAGGGGGGACCCATCCAAGCAGAGCATCGAGACACGCAGCCAAAACACCAGGGGGGACCCAACACAGCAGAGCATCGCGACACGCAGCCACAACAGCAGGGGGGACCCATCCCTGCAGAGCATCGCGACACGCAGCCAAAACACCAGGGGGGACCCAACCCTGAAGAGCATCGCAACACGCAGCCAAAACACCCGGGGGGACCCAACCCTGCAGCGCATCGCAACACGCAGCCAAAACACCAGGGGGGACCCAACCCTGCAGCGCATCGCAACACGCAGCCAAAACACCAGGGGGGACCCAACACTGCAGAGCATCGCAACACGCATCATATACTCCCCCCACCCCTCTGTATATTACACCCAGCATCATATACTCCCCCCACCCCTCTGTATATTACACCCAGCATCATATACTCCCCCCCTCACCCCTCTGTATATTACACCCAGCATCATATACTCCCCCCCTCACCCCTCTGTATATTACACCCAGCATCATATACTCCCCCCACCCCTCTGTATATTACACCCAGCATCATATACTCCCCCCACCCCTGTATATTACACCCAGCATCATATACTCCCCCCACCCCTCTGTATATTACACCCAGCATCATATACTCCCCCCACCCCTCTGTATATTACACCCAGCATCATATACTCCCCCACCCCTCTGTATATTACACCCAGCATCATATACTCCCCCCACCCCTCTGTATATTACACCCAGCATCATATACTCCCCCCACCCCTCTGTATATTACACCCAGCATCATATACTCCCCCCACCCCTCTGTATATTACACCCAGCATCATATACTCCCCCCACCCCTCTGTATATTACACCCAGCATCATATACTCCCCCACCCCTCTGTATATTACACCCAGCATCATATACTCCCCCACCTCTCTGTATATTACACCCAGCATCATATACTCCCCCCACCCCTCTGTATATTACACCCAGCATCATATACTCCCCCACCCCTCTGTATATTACACCCAGCATCATATACTCCCCCCCACCTCTCTGTATATTACACCCAGCATCATATACTCCCAACACCCTCTGTATATTACACCCAGCATCATATACTCCCCCCCCACCCCTCTGTATATTACACCCAGCATCATATACTCCCCCCCACCCCTCTGTATATTACACCCAGCATCATATACTCCCCCCCACCCCTCTGTATATTACACCCAGCATCATATACTCCCCCCCCCCACCCCTCTGTATATTACACCCAGCATCATATACTCCCCCCCCCACCCCTCTGTATATTACACCCAGCATCATATACACCCCCACCCCTCTGTATATTACACCCAGCATCATATACTCCCCCCACCCTCTCTGTATATTACACCCAGCATCATATACTCCCCCCCACCTCTCTGTATATTACACCCAGCATCATATACTCCCCCCACCCCTCTGTATATTACACCCAGCATCATATACTCCCCCCACCACTCTGTATATTACACCCAGCATCATATACTCCCCCCCCCCCCACTCTGTATATTACACACAGCATAATATACTCCCCCCCACCCCTCTGTATATTACACCCAGCATCATATACTCCCCCCACCACCCCTCTGTATATTACACCCAGCATCATATACTCCCCCCACCCCTCTGTATATTACACCCAGCATCATATACTCCCCACCCCTCTGTATATTACACCCAGCATCATATACTCCCCCCCCACCCCTCTGTATATTACACCCAGCATCATATACACCCCCACCCCTCTGTATATTACACCCAGCATCATATACTCCCCCCACCCCTCTGTATATTACACCCAGCATCATATACTCCCCCCACCACTCTGTATATTACACCCAGCATCATATACTCCCCCCCCCACCCCTCTGTATATTACACCCAGCATCATATACTCCCCCACCCCTCTGTATATTACACCCAGCATCATATACTCCCCCCACCCCTCTGTATATTACACCCAGCATCATATACTCCCCCACCTCTCTGTATATTACACCCAGCATCATATACTCCCCCCACCCCTCTGTATATTACACCCAGCATCATATACTCCCCCACCCCTCTGTATATTACACCCAGCATCATATACTCCCCCCCCCCACCCCTCTGTATATTACACCCAGCATCATATACTCCCCCCACCCCTCTGTATATTACACCCAGCATCATATACTCCCCCCACCACTCTGTATATTACACCCAGCATCATATACTCCCCCCACCCCTCTGTATATTACACCCAGCATCATATACTCCCCCCACCCCTCTGTATATTACACCCAGCATCATATACTCCCCCCACCCCTCTGTATATTACACCCAGCATCATATACTCCCCCACCCCTCTGTATATTACACCCAGCATCATATACTCCCCCACCTCTCTGTATATTACACCCAGCATCATATACACCCCCACCCCTCTGTATATTACACCCAGCATCATATACTCCCCCCACCCCTCTGTATATTACACCCAGCATCATATACTCCCCCCCACCACTCTGTATATTACACCCAGCATCATATACTCCCCCCCCACCCCTCTGTATATTACACCCAGCATCATATACTCCCCCCCACCCCTCTGTATATTACACCCAGCATCATATACTCCACCCCTCTGTATATTACACCCAGCATCATATACTCCCCCCACCCCTCTGTATATTACACCCAGCATCATATACTCCCCCCACCACTCTGTATATTACACCCAGCATCATATACTCCCCCCCCCCACCCCTCTGTATATTACACCCAGCATCATATACTCCCCCCACCCCTCTGTATATTACACCCAGCATCAAATACTCCCCCCCACCCCTCTGTATATTACACCCAGCATCATATACTCCTCCCACCACTCTGTATATTACACCCAGCATCATATACTCCCCCACCCCTCTGTATATTACACCCAGCATCATATACTCCCCCATCACCCCTCTGTATATTACACCCAGCATCATATACTCCCCCCCCCACCCCTCTGTATATTACACCCAGCATCATATACTACCCCCCCACCCCTCTGTATATTACACCCAGCATCATATACTCCCCCCACCCCTCTGTATATTACACCCAGCATCATATACTCCCCCCCCCACCCCTCTGTATATTACACCCAGCATCATATACTCCCCCCACCCCTATGTATATTACACCCAGCATCATATACTCCCCCCCACCCCTCTGTATATTACACCCAGCATCATATACTCCCCCACCCCTCTGTATATTACACCCAGCATCATATACTCCCCCCACCCCTCTGTATATTACACCCAGCATCATATACTCCCCCCACCCCTCTGTATATTACACCCAGCATCATATACTCCCCCCCCACCCCTCTGTATATTACACCCAGCATCATATACTCCCCCCCCCTCTGTATATTACACCCAGCATCATATACTCCCCCCACCCCTCTGTATATTACACCCAGCATCATATACTCCCCCACCCCTCTGTATATTACACCCAGCATCATATACTACCCCCACCTCTCTGTATATTACACCCAGCATCATATACTCCCCCCACCCCTCTGTATATTACACCCAGCATCATATACTCCCCCCCCACCCTCTGTATATTACACCCAGCATCATATACTCCCCCCCCACCCCTCTGTATATTACACCCAGCATCATATACTCCCCCCACCCCTCTGTATATTACACCCAGCATCATATACTCCCCCCACCCCTCTGTATATTACACCCAGCATCATATACTCCCCCCACCCCTCTGTATATTACACCCAGCATCATATACTCCCCCCCCACCCCTCTGTATATTACACCCAGCATCATATACTCCCCCCCCACCCCTCTGTATATTACACCCAGCATCATATACTCCCCCCCCACCCCTCTGTATATTACACCCAGCATCATATACTCCCCCCCACCCCTCTGTATATTACACCCAGCATCATATACTCCCCCCACCCCTCTGTATATTACACCCAGCATCATATACTCCCCCCCACCTCTCTGTATATTACACCCAGCATCATATACTCCCCCCCACCCCTCTGTATATTACACCCAGCATCATATACTCCCCCCCCCACCCCTCTGTATATTACACCCAGCATCATATACTCCCCCCACCCCTCTGTATATTACACCCAGCATCATATACTCCCCCCACCCCTCTGTATATTACACCCAGCATCATATACTCCCCCCACCCCTCTGTATATTACACCCAGCATCATATACTCCCCCCACCCCTCTGTATATTACACCCAGCATCATATACTCCCCCCACCCCTCTGTATATTACACCCAGCATCATATACTCCCCCCACCCCTCTGTATATTACACCCAGCATCATATACTCCCCCCACCCCTCTGTATATTACACCCAGCATCATATACTCCCCCCACCCCTCTGTATATTACACCCAGCATCATATACTCCCCCCCCCACCCCTCTGTATATTACACCCAGCATCATATACTCCCCCCACCCCTCTGTATATTACACCCAGCATCATATACTCCCCCACCCCTCTGTATATTACACCCAGCATCATATACTCCCCCCACCCCTCTGTATATTACACCCAGCATCATATACTCCCCCCCACCCTCTGTATATTACACCCAGCATCATATACTCCCCCCACCCCTCTGTATATTACACCCAGCATCATATACTCCCCCCACCCCTCTGTATATTACACCCAGCATCATATACTCCCCCCACCCCTCTGTATATTACACCCAGCATCATATACTCCACCCCTCTGTATATTACACCCAGCATCATATACTCCCCCCCTCTGTATATTACACCCAGCATCATATACTCCCCCACCCCTCTGTATATTACACCCAGCATCATATACTCCCCCCACCCCTCTGTATATTACACCCAGCATCATATACTCCCCCCCCACCCTCTGTATATTACACCCAGCATCATATACTCCCCCCACCCCTCTGTATATTACACCCAGCATCATATACTCCACCCCTCTGTATATTACACCCAGCATCATATACTCCCCCCCTCTGTATATTACACCCAGCATCATATACTCCCCCACCCCTCTGTATATTACACCCAGCATCATATACTCCCCCCACCCCTCTGTATATTACACCCAGCATCATATACTCCCCCCCCCCACCCCTCTGTATATTACACCCAGCATCATATACTCCCCCCCACCCCTCTGTATATTACACCCAGCATCATATACTCCCCCCCCCTCTGTATATTACACCCAGCATCATATACTCCCCCCACCCCTCTGTATATTACACCCAGCATCATATACTCCCCCCCCACCCCTCTGTATATTACACCCAGCATCATATACTCCCCCCACCCCTCTGTATATTACACCCAGCATCATATACTACCCCCACCCCTCTGTATATTACACCCAGCATCATATACTCCCCCACCCCTCTGTATATTACACCCAGCATCATATACTCCCCCCAACCCTCTGTATATTACACCCAGCATCATATACTCCCCCCACCCCTCTGTATATTACACCCAGCATCATATACTCCCCCACCCCTCTGTATATTACACCCAGCATCATATACTCCCCCCCACCCCTCTGTATTCCAGCAATCCCACATGTATATTACACCCAGCATCATATACTCCCCCCACCCCTCTGTATATTACACCCAGCATCATATACTCCCCCACCCCTCTGTATATTACACCCAGCATCATATACTCCCCCCCACCCCTCTGTATATTACACCCAGCATCATATACTCCCCCCCACCCCTCTGTATATTACACCCAGCATCATATACTCCCCCCACCCCTCTGTATATTACACCCAGCATCATATACTCCCCCACCCCTCTGTATATTACACCCAGCATCATATACTCCCCCCCACCCCTCTGTATATTACACCCAGCATCATATACTCCCCCACCCCTCTGTATATTACACCCAGCATCATATACTCCCCCCAACCCTCTGTATATTACACCCAGCATCATATACTCCCCCACCCCTCTGTATATTACACCCAGCATCATATACTCCCCCCACCCCTCTGTATATTACACCCAGCATCATATACTCCCCCCACCCCTCTGTATATTACACCCAGCATCATATACTCCCCCCACCCCTCTGTATATTACACCCAGCATCATATACTCCCCCCACCCCTCTGTATATTACACCCAGCATCATATACTCCCCCCACCCCTCTGTATATTACACCCAGCATCATATACTCCCCCCACCCCTCTGTATATTACACCCAGCATCATATACTCCCCCCACCCCTCTGTATATTACACCCAGCATCATATACTCCCCCCACCCCTCTGTATATTACACCCAGCATCATATACTCCCCCCACCCCTCTGTATATTACACCCAGCATCATATACTCCCCCCCACCCCTCTGTATATTACACCCAGCATCATATACTCCACCCCTCTGTATATTACACCCAGCATCATATACTCCCCCCCTCTGTATATTACACCCAGCATCATATACTCCCCCACCCCTCTGTATATTACACCCAGCATCATATACTCCCCCCACCCCTCTGTATATTACACCCAGCATCATATACTCCCCCACCCCTCTGTATATTACACCCAGCATCATATACTCCCCCCACCCCTCTGTATATTACACCCAGCATCATATACTCCCCCCCACCCCTCTGTATATTACACCCAGCATCATATACTCCCCCCACCCCTCTATATATTACACCCAGCATCATATACTCCCCCCTCTGTATATTACACCCAGCATCATATACTCCCCCCACCCCTCTGTATATTACACCCAGCATCATATACTCCCCCCACCACCCCTCTGTATATTACACCCAGCATCATATACTCCCCCACCCCTCTGTATATTACACCCAGCATCATATACTCCCCCCCCACCCCTCTGTATATTACACCCAGCATCATATACTCCCCCCACCCCTCTATATATTACACCCAGCATCATATACTCCCCCCCTCTGTATATTACACCCAGCATCATATACTCCCCCCACCCCTCTGTATATTACACCCAGCATCATATACTCCCCCCACCACCCCTCTGTATATTACACCCAGCATCATATACTCCCCCACCCCTCTGTATATTACACCCAGCATCATATACTCCCCCCCCACCCCCTCTGTATATTACACCCAGCATCATATACTCCCCCCACCCCTCTGTATATTACACCCAGCATCATATACTCCCCCCCACCCCTCTGTATATTACACCCAGCATCATATACTCCCCCACCCCTCTGTATATTACACCCAGCATCATATACTCCCCCCACCCCTCTGTATATTACACCCAGCATCATATACTCCCCCCCACCTCTCTGTATATTACACCCAGCATCATATACTCCCCCCACCTCTCTGTATATTACACCCGGCATCATATACTCCCCGACCCCTCTGTATATTACACCCAGCATCATATACTCCCCCCACCCCTCTGTATATTACACCCAGCATCATATACTCCCCCCCCCCTCTGTATATTACACCCAGCATCATATACTCCCCCCCACCCCTCTGTATATTACACCCAGCATCATATACTCCCCCCACCCCTCTGTATATTACACCCAGCATCATATACTCCCCCCCACCTCTCTGTATATTACACCCAGCATCATATACTACCCCCCACCCCTCTGTATATTACACCCAGCATCATATACTCCCCCCACCCCTCTGTATATTACACCCAGCATCATATACTCCCCCCACCCCTCTGTATATTACACCCAGCATCATATACTCCCCCACCCCTCTGTATATTACACCCAGCATCATATACTCCCCCCCACCCCTCTGTATATTACACCCAGCATCATATACTCCCCCACCACCCCTCTGTATATTACACCCAGCATCATATACTCCCCCACCCCTCTGTATATTACACCCAGCATCATATACTCCCCCACCCCTCTGTATATTACACCCGGCATCATATACTTCCCCCACCCCTCTGTATATTACACCCGGCATCATATACTCCCCCCACCCCTCTGTATATTACACCCGGCATCATATACTCCCCCACCCCTCTGTATATTACACCCGGCATCATATACTCCCCCACCCCTCTGTATATTACACCCAGCATCATATACTCCCCCCACCCCTCTGTATATTACACCCAGCATCATATACTCCCCCACCCCTCTGTATATTACACCCGGCATCATATACTTCCCCCCCCCCCTCTGTATATTACACCCGGCATCATATACTCCCCCCCCCCTCTGTATATTACACCCAGCATCATATACTCCCCCACCCCTCTGTATATTACACCCAGCATCATATACTCCCCCCCACCCCTCTGTATATTACACCCAGCATCATATACTCCCCCCCACCCCTCTGTATATTACACCCAGCATCATATACTCCACCCCTCTGTATATTACACCCAGCATCATATACTCCCCCCCACCCCTCTGTATATTACACCCAGCATCATATACTCCCCCCCCCCTCTGTATATTACACCCAGCATCATATACTCCCCCCCCCACCCCTCTGTATATTACACCCAGCATCATATACTCCCCCCACCCTCTGTATATTACACCCAGCATCATATACTCCCCCCCCCCTCTGTATATTACACCCAGCATCATATACTCCCCCACCACCCCTCTGTATATTACACCCAGCATCATATACTCCCCCCACCCCTCTGTATATTACACCCAGCATCATATACTCCCCCCCACCCCTCTGTATATTACACCCAGCATCATATACTCCCCCCCCACCCCTCTGTATATTACACCCAGCATCATATACTCCCCCCCACCCCTCTGTATATTACACCCAGCATCATATACTCCCCCCCCCCCCTCTGTATATTACACCCAGCATCATATACTCCCCCCACCCCTCTGTATATTACACCCAGCATCATATACTCCCCCACCCCTCTGTATATTACACCCAGCATCATATACTCCCCCCCCCCTCTGTATATTACACCCAGCATCATATACTCCCCCACCCCTCTGTATATTACACCCAGCATCATATACTCCCCCCACCCCTCTGTATATTACACCCAGCATCATATACTCCCCCCACCCCTCTGTATATTACACCCAGCATCATATACTCCCCCCCACCTCTCTGTATATTACACCCAGCATCATATACTCCCCCACCCCTCTGTATATTACACCCAGCATCATATACTCCCCCCCACCCCTCTGTATATTACACCCAGCATCATATACTCCCCCCACCCCTCTGTATATTACACCCAGCATCATATACTCCCCCACCCCTCTGTATATTACACCCAGCATCATATACTCCCCCCACCTCTCTGTATATTACACCCAGCATCATATACTCCCCCACCCCTCTGTATATTACACCCAGCATCATATACTCCCCCCACCCCTCTGTATATTACACCCAGCATCATATACTCCCCCACCTCTCTGTATATTACACCCAGCATCATATACTCCCCCACCCCTCTGTATATTACACCCAGCATCATATACTCCCCCCACCCCTCTGTATATTACACCCAGCATCATATACTCCCCCCACCCCTCTGTATATTACACCCAGCATCATATACTCCCCCCCACCCCTCTGTATATTACACCCAGCATCATATACTCCCCCCACCCCTCTGTATATTACACCCAGCATCATATACTCCCCCCACCCCTCTGTATATTACACCCAGCATCATATACTCCCCCCCCCTCTGTATATTACACCCCAGCATCATATACTCCCCCCACCCCTCTGTATATTACACCCAGCATCATATACTCCCCCCCACCCCTCTGTATATTACACCCAGCATCATATACTCCTCCCCACCCCTCTGTATATTACACCCAGCATCATATACTCCCCCACCCCTCTGTATATTACACCCAGCATCATATACTCCCCCCACCCCTCTGTATATTACACCCAGCATCATATACTCCCCCCACCCCTCTGTATATTACACCCAGCATCATATACTCCCCCACCCCTCTGTATATTACACCCAGCATCATATACTCCTCCCACCCCTCTGTATATTACACCCAGCATCATATACTCCCCCACCCCTCTGTATATTACACCCAGCATCATATACTCCCCCCACCCCTCTGTATATTACACCCAGCATCATATACTCCCCCCCCTCTGTATATTACACCCAGCATCATATACTCCCCCCACCCCTCTGTATATTACACCCAGCATCATATACTCCCCCCACCCCTCTGTATATTACACCCAGCATCATATACTCCCCCCACCCCTCTGTATATTACACCCAGCATCATATACTCCACCCACCCCTCTGTATATTACACCCAGCATCATATACTCCCCCCCTCTGTATATTACACCCAGCATCATATACTCCCCCACCTCTCTGTATATTACACCCAGCATCATATACTCCCCCCCTCTGTATATTACACCCAGCATCATATACTCCCCCCCACCCCTCTGTATATTACACCCAGCATCATATACTCCCCCCCCCTCTGTATATTACACCCAGCATCATATACTCCCCCCCACCATCATATACTCCCCCCCCTCTGTATATTACACCCAGCATCATATACTCCCCCACCCCTCTGTATATTACACCCAGCATCATATACTCCCCCCCACCCCTCTGTATATTACACCCAGCATCATATACTCCCCCCCACCCCTCTGTATATTACACCCAGCATCATATACTCCCCCCCTCTGTATATTACACCCAGCATCATATACTCCCCCCCCACCCCTCTGTATATTACACCCAGCATCATATACTCCCCCCCACCCCTCTGTATATTACACCCAGCATCATATACTCCCCCCACCCCTCTGTATATTACACCCAGCATCATATACTCCCCCCACCCCTCTGTATATTACACCCAGCATCATATACTCCCCCCACCCCTCTGTATATTACACCCAGCATCATATACTCCCCCCCCACCCCTCTGTATATTACACCCAGCATCATATACTCCTCCCACCCCTCTGTATATTACACCCAGCATCATATACTCCCCCCCCCCTCTGTATATTACACCCAGCATCATATACTCCCCCCCACCCCTCTGTATATTACACCCAGCATCATATACTCCCCCCACCCCTCTGTATATTACACCCAGCATCATATACTCCCCCCCCCCCTCTGTATATTACACCCAGCATCATATACTCCCCCCCCCTCTGTATATTACACCCAGCATCATATACTCCCCCCCCCCACCCCTCTGTATATTACACCCAGCATCATATACTCCCCCCCACCCCTCTGTATATTACACCCAGCATCATATACTCCCCCCCCTCTGTATATTACACCCAGCATCATATACTCCCCCCCTCTGTATATTACACCCAGCATCATATACTCCCCCCCCTCTGTATATTACACCCAGCATCATATACTCCCCCCCCCCACCCCTCTGTATATTACACCCAGCATCATATACTCCCCCCACCCCTCTGTATATTACACCCAGCATCATATACTCCCCCCCCCACCCCTCTGTATATTACACCCAGCATCATATACTCCCCCCACCCCTCTGTATATTACACCCAGCATCATATACTCCCCCCCCCCACCCCTCTGTATATTACACCCAGCATCATATACTCCCCCCCACCCCTCTGTATATTACACCCAGCATCATATACTCCCCCCACCCCTCTGTATATTACACCCAGCATCATATACTCCCCCACCCCTCTGTATATTACACCCAGCATCATATACTCCCCCCCACCCCTGTGTATATTACACCCAGCATCATATACTCCCCCCACCCCTCTGTATATTACACCCAGCATCATATACTCCCCCCCCACCCTCTGTATATTACACCCAGCATCATATACTCCCCCCACCCCTCTGTATATTACACCCAGCATCATATACTCCCCCCACCCCTCTGTATATTACACCCAGCATCATATACTCCCCCACCCCTCTGTATATTACACCCAGCATCATATACTCCCCCCCACCCCTCTGTATATTACACCCAGCATCATATACTCCCCCACCCCTCTGTATATTACACCCAGCATCATATACTCCCCCCACCCCTCTGTATATTACACCCAGCATCATATACTCCCCCCACCCCTCTGTATATTACACCCAGCATCATATACTCCCCCCACCCCCTCTGTATATTACACCCAGCATCATATACTCCCCCCCACCCACCCCTCTGTATATTACACCCAGCATCATATACTCCCCCCACCCCTCTGTATATTACACCCAGCATCATATACTCCCCCCACCCCTCTGTATATTACACCCAGCATCATATACTCCCCCCCCCCTCTGTATATTACACCCAGCATCATATACTCCCCCACCCCTCTGTATATTACACCCAGCATCATATACTCCCCCCACCCCTCTGTATATTACACCCAGCATCATATACTCCCCCCACCCCTCTGTATATTACACCCAGCATCATATACTCCCCCCACCCCTCTGTATATTACACCCAGCATCATATACTCCCCCCCCCCTCTGTATATTACACCCAGCATCATATACTCCCCCCCACCCCTCTGTATATTACACCCAGCATCATATACTCCCCCCACCCCTCTGTATATTACACCCAGCATCATATACTCCCCCCCACCCCTCTGTATATTACACCCAGCATCATATACTCCCCCCCCCACCCCTCTGTATATTACACCCAGCATCATATACTCCCCCCCCCACCCCTCTGTATATTACACCCAGCATCATATACTCCCCCCCACCCCTCTGTATATTACACCCAGCATCATATACTCCCCCCACCCCTCTGTATATTACACCCAGCATCATATACTCCCCCACCCCTCTGTATATTACACCCAGCATCATATACTCCCCCCCCCCACCCCTCTGTATATTACACCCAGCATCATATACTCCCCCCACCCCTCTGTATATTACACCCAGCATCATATACTCCCCCCACCCCTCTGTATATTACACCCAGCATCATATACTCCCCCCACCCCTCTGTATATTACACCCAGCATCATATACTCCCCCCCCACCCCTCTGTATATTACACCCAGCATCATATACTCCCCCACCCTCTGTATATTACACCCAGCATCATATACTCCCCCCCACCCCTCTGTATATTACACCCAGCATCATATACTCCCCCCACCCCTCTGTATATTACACCCAGCATCATATACTCCCCCCCCACCCCTCTGTATATTACACCCAGCATCATATACTCCCCCCCCCACCCCTCTGTATATTACACCCAGCATCATATACTCCCCCCACCCTCTGTATATTACACCCAGCATCATATACTCCCCCACCCCTCTGTATATTACACCCAGCATCATATACTCCCCCACCCCTCTGTATATTACACCCAGCATCATATACTCCCCCCCCCCACCCCTCGGTATATTACACCCAGCATCATATACTCCCCCCACCCCTCTGTATATTACACCCAGCATCATATACTCCCCCCACCCCTCTGTATATTACACCCAGCATCATATACTCCCCCCCACCCCTCTGTATATTACACCCAGCATCATATACTCCCCCCACCCCTCTGTATATTACACCCAGCATCATATACTCCCCCCACCCCTCTGTATATTACACCCAGCATCATATACTCCCCCCCCCACCCCTCTGTATATTACACCCAGCATCATATACTCCCCCCCACCCCTCTGTATATTACACCCAGCATCATATACTCCCCCCCACCCCTCTGTATATTACACCCAGCATCATATACTCCCCCACACCCTCTGTATATTACACCCAGCATCATATACTCCCCCCACCCCTCTGTATATTACACCCAGCATCATATACTCCCCCCCCCACCCCTCTGTATATTACACCCAGCATCATATACTCCCCCCCACCCCTCTGTATATTACACCCAGCATCATATACTCCCCCCCCACCCCTCTGTATATTACACCCAGCATCATATACTCCCCCACCCCTCTGTATATTACACCCAGCATCATATACTCCCCCCCCACCCCTCTGTATATTACACCCAGCATCATATACTCCCCCACCCCTCTGTATATTACACCCAGCATCATATACTCCCCCCACCCCTCTGTATATTACACCCAGCATCATATACTCCCCCCACCCCTCTGTATATTACACCCAGCATCATATACTCCCCCCCACCCCTCTGTATATTACACCCAGCATCATATACTCCCCCCACCCCTCTGTATATTACACCCAGCATCATATACTCCCCCCCACCCCTCTGTATATTACACCCAGCATCATATACTCCCCCCCCACCCCTCTGTATATTACACCCAGCATCATATACTCCCCCCACCCCTCTGTATATTACACCCAGCATCATATACTCCCCCACCCCTCTGTATATTACACCCAGCATCATATACTCCCCCCACCCCTCTGTATATTACACCCAGCATCATATACTCCCCCCACCCCTCTGTATATTACACCCAGCATCATATACTCCCCCCCACCCCTCTGTATATTACACCCAGCATCATATACTCCCCCCCCACCCCTCTGTATATTACACCCAGCATCATATACTCCCCCACCCCTCTGTATATTACACCCAGCATCATATACTCCCCCACCCCTCTGTATATTACACCCAGCATCATATACTCCCCCCACCCCTCTGTATATTACACCCAGCATCATATACTCCCCCCACCCCTCTGTATATTACACCCAGCATCATATACTCCCCCCACCCCTCTGTATATTACACCCAGCATCATATACTCCCCCCCCTCTGTATATTACACCCAGCATCATATACTCCCCCCCACCCCTCTGTATATTACACCCAGCATCATATACTCCCCCCACCCCTCTGTATATTACACCCAGCATCATATACTCCCCCCACCCCTCTGTATATTACACCCAGCATCATATACTCCCCCCCCCTCTGTATATTACACCCAGCATCATATACTCCCCCCCACCCCTCTGTATATTACACCCAGCATCATATACTCCCTCCCACCCCTCTGTATATTACACCCAGCATCATATACTCCCCCCACCCCTCTGTATATTACACCCAGCATCATATACTCCCCCCCACCCCTCTGTATATTACACCCAGCATCATATACTCCCCCCACCCCTCTGTATATTACACCCAGCATCATATACTCCCCCCCCCCCTCTGTATATTACACCCAGCATCATATACTCCCCCCACCCCTCTGTATATTACACCCAGCATCATATACTCCCCCCACCCCTCTGTATATTACACCCAGCATCATATACTCCCCCCACCCCTCTGTATATTACACCCAGCATCATATACTCCCCCCCCCACCCCTCTGTATATTACACCCAGCATCATATACTCCCCCCACCCCTCTGTATATTACACCCAGCATCATATACTCCCCCACCCCTCTGTATATTACACCCAGCATCATATACTCCCCCCCCCCCACCCCTCTGTATATTACACCCAGCATCATATACACCCCCACCCCTCTGTATATTACACCCAGCATCATATACTCCCCCCACCCCTCTGTATATTACACCCAGCATCATATACTCCCCCCCCACCCCTCTGTATATTACACCCAGCATCATATACTCCCCCCACCCCTCTGTATATTACACCCAGCATCATATACTCCCCCACCCCTCTGTATATTACACCCAGCATCATATACTCCCCCCACCCCTCTGTATATTACACCCAGCATCATATACTCCCCCCACCCCTCTGTATATTACACCCAGCATCATATACTCCCCCCACCCCTCTGTATATTACACCCAGCATCATATACTCCCCCCACCACCCCTCTGTATATTACACCCAGCATCATATACTCCCCCCCACCCCTCTGTATATTACACCCAGCATCATATACTCCCCCCACCCCTCTGTATATTACACCCAGCATCATATACTCCCCCACCCCTCTGTATATTACACCCAGCATCATATACTCCCCCCCACCCCTCTGTATATTACACCCAGCATCATATACTCCCCCCCCACCCCTCTGTATATTACACCCAGCATCATATACTCCCCCCACCCCTCTGTATATTACACCCAGCATCATATACTCCCCCCCACCCCTCTGTATATTACACCCAGCATCATATACTCCCCCCCCCCACCCCTCTGTATATTACACCCAGCATCATATACTCCCCCCCCCACCCCTCTGTATATTACACCCAGCATCATATACTCCCCCCCACCCCTCTGTATATTACACCCAGCATCATATACTCCCCCCCACCCCTCTGTATATTACACCCAGCATCATATACTCCCCCCACCACTCTGTATATTACACCCAGCATCATATACTCCCCCCACCCCTCTGTATATTACACCCAGCATCATATACTCCCCCCACCCCTCTGTATATTACACCCAGCATCATATACTCCCCCACCCCTCTGTATATTACACCCAGCATCATATACTCCCCCCCACCCCTCTGTATATTACACCCAGCATCATATACTCCCCCCACCACTCTGTATATTACACCCAGCATCATATACTCCCCCCCACCCCTCTGTATATTACACCCAGCATCATATACTCCCCCCCACCCCTCTGTATATTACACCCAGCATCATATACTCCCCCACCCTCTGTATATTACACCCAGCATCATATACTCCCCCCCACCCCTCTGTATATTACACCCAGCATCATATACTCCCCCCCCCCACCCCTCTGTATATTACACCCAGCATCATATACTCCCCCCACCCCTCTGTATATTACACCCAGCATCATATACTCCCCCCCACCCCTCTGTATATTACACCCAGCATCATATACTCCCCCCACCCCTCTGTATATTACACCCAGCATCATATACTCCCCCCACCCCTCTGTATATTACACCCAGCATCATATACTCCCCCACCCCTCTGTATATTACACCCAGCATCATATACTCCCCCACCCCTCTGTATATTACACC
>NW_027462165.1:0-39794 GCF_050947455.1 Rhinoderma darwinii
GAACGTAAGTCACAGACGCTCGCTCTTGGCTGCATTCGTTTCAGCTCGTGGCAGCCAGTCTAAAAAACACTATCTTGGAACCTCTCTGGATGTTTCCCCAGGCGAGCTATTGGCAGAATGTTCAGAACCACTGTTTCTGAGGCTAATTCTTGAACCGTAAGTCTTAGACGCTCGATCTTGGCGCCATTCGTCTCAGCGCCCTGGCAATTAGTATAGAAGCACTGTTTCCCACTGTTTCTGAGGCTAATTCTTGAACCGTAAGTCATAGACGCTAGATCTTGGCGGCATGCATCTCAGCGCCTGGCAATTAGTATAGAAGCACTGTCTTTGACTTCTCTGGATGTTTCCCAGGCGAGCTATTGACAAGTAAATCCTAGACGCTCGATCTTGGTTATTTTCGCTTTCGCGGCTGGCAGCAAAGTTCAGAACATGTTCTGTGAATAACTCTTGAACCGTAAGTCACAGACGCTCGCTCTTGGCTGCATTCGTTTCAGCTCGTGGCAGCCAGTTTAAAAAACACTATCTTGGACTTCTCTGGATGTTTCCCAGGCGAGCTATTGGCAGCATGTTCAGAACCACTGTTTCTGAGGCTAATTCTTGAACCGTAAGTCTTAGACGCTCGATCTGGCGCCATTCGTCTCAGCGCCTGGCAATTAGTATAGAAGCACTGTTTCCCACTGTTTCTGAGGCTAATTCTTGAACCGTAAGTCATAGACGCTAGATCTTGGCGGCATTCGTCTCAGCGCCTGGCAATTAGTATAGAAGCACTGTCTTTGACTTCTCTGGATGTTTCCCAGGCGAGCTATTGACAAGTAAATCCTAGACGCTCGATCTTGGTTATTTTCGCTTTCGCGGCTGGCAGCAAAGTTCAGAACCATGTTTCTGTGAATAACTCTTGAACCGTAAGTCACAGACGCTCGCTCTTGGCTGCATTCGTTTCAGCTCGTGGCAGCCCGTCTAAAAAACACTATCTTGGACTTCTCTGGATGTTTCCCAGCGAGCTATTGGCAGCATGTTCAGAACCACTGTTTCTGAGGCTAATTCTTGAACCGTAAGTCATAGACGCTCGATCTTGGCGGCTTTCGTCTCAGCGCCTGGCAATTAGTATAGAAGCACTGTCTTTGACTTCTCTGGATGTTTCCCAGGCGAGCTATTGACAAGTAAATCCTAGACGCTCGATCTTGGTTACTTTTCGCTTCCGCGGCTGGCAGCAAAGTTCAGAACCATGTTTCTGTGAATAACTCTTGAACCGTAAGTCACAGAGGCTCGCTCTTGGCTGCATTCGTTTCAGCTCGTGGCAGCCAGTCTAAAAAACACAATCTTGGACTTCTCTGGATGTTTCCCAGGCGAGCTATTGGCAGAATGTTCAAAACCACTGTTTCTGAGGCTAATTCTTGAACCGTAAGTCATAGACGCTCGATCTTGGCGGCATTCGTCTCAGCGCCTGGCAATTAGTATAGAAGCACTGTTTCCCACTGTTTCTGAGGCTAATTCTTGAACCGTAAGTCATAGACGCTAGATCTTGGAGGCATTCGTCTCAGCGCCTGGCAATTAGTATAGAAGCACTGTCTTTGACTTCTCTGGATGTTTCCCAGGCGAGCTATTGACAAGTAAATCCTAGACGCTCGATCTTGGTTATTTTCGCTTTCGCGGCTGGCAGCAAAGTTCAGAACCATGTTTCTGTGAATAACTCTTGAACCGTAAGTCACAGACGCTCGCTCTTGGCTGCATTCGTTTCAGCTCGTGGCAGCCAGTCTAAAAAACACTATCTTGGACTTCTCTGGATGTTTCCCAGGCGAGCTATTGGCAGCATGTTCAGAACCACTGTTTCTGAGGCTAATTCTTGAACCGTAAGTCTTAGACGCTCGAGCTTGGCGGCATTCGTCTCAGCGCCTGGCAATTAGTATAGAAGCACTGTTTCCCACTGTTTCTGAGGCTAATTCTTGAACCGTAAGTCATAGACGCTAGATCTTGGCGGCATTCGTCTCAGCGCCTGGCAATTAGTATAGAAGCACTGTCTTTGACTTCTCTGGATGTTTCCCAGGCGAGCTATTGACAAGTAAATCCTAGACGCTCGATCTTGGTTATTTTCGCTTTCGCGGCTGGCAGCAAAGTTCAGAACCATGTTTCTGTGAATAACTCTTGAACCGTAAGTCACAGACGCTCGCTCTTGGCTGCATTCGTTTCAGCTCGTGGCAGCCAGTCTAAAAAACACTATCTTGGACTTCTCTGGATGTTTCCCAGGCGAGCTATTGGCAGCATGTTCAGAACCACTGTTTCTGAGGCTAATTCTTGAACCGTAAGTCATAGACGCTCGATCTTGGCGGCATTCGTCTCAGCGCCTGGCAATTAGTATAGAAGTCACTGTTTCCCACTGTTTCTGAGGCTAATTCTTGAACCGTAAGTCATAGACGCTAGATCTTGGCGGCATTCGTCTCAGCGCCTGGCAATTAGTATAGAAGCACTGTCTTTGACTTCTCTGGATGTTTCCCAGGCGAGCTATTGACAAGTAAATCCTAGACGCTCGATCTTGGTTATTTTCGCTTTCGCGGCTGGCAGCAAAGTTCAGAACCATGTTTCTGTGAATAACTCTTGAACCGTAAGTCACAGACGCTCGCTCTTGGCTGCATTCGTTTCAGCTCGTGGCAGCCCGTCTAAAAAACACTATCTTGGACTTCTCTGGATGTTTCCCAGGCGAGCTATTGGCAGCATGTTCAGAACCACTGTTTCTGAGGCTAATTCTTGAACCGTAAGTCTTAGACGCTCGAGCTTGGCGGCATTCGTCTCAGCGCCTGGCAATTAGTATAGAAGCACTGTTTCCCACTGTTTCTGAGGCTAATTCTTGAACCGTAAGTCATAGACGCTAGATCTTGGCGGCATTCGTCTCAACGCCTGGCAATTAGTATAGAAGCACTGTCTTTGACTTCTCTGGATGTTTCCCAGGCGAGCTATTGACAAGTAAATCCTAGACGCTCGATCTTGGTTATTTTCGCTTTCGCGGCTGGCAGCAAAGTTCAGAACCATGTTTCTGTGAATAACTCTTGAACCGTAAGTCACAGACGCTCGCTCTTGGCTGCATTCGTTTCAGCTCGTGGCAGCCCGTCTAAAAAACACTATCTTGGACTTCTCTGGATGTTTCCCAGGCGGAGCTATTGGCAGCATGTTCAAAACCACTGTTTCTGAGGCTAATTCTTGAACCGTAAGTCTTAGACGCTCGATCTTGGCGCCATTCGTCTCAGCGCCTGGCAATTAGTATAGAAGCACTGTTTCCCACTGTTTCTGAGGCTAATTCTTGAACCGTAAGTCATAGACGCTAGATCTTGGCGGCATTCATCTCAGCGCCTGGCAATTAGTATAGAAGCACTGTCTTTGACTTCTCTGGATGTTTCCCAGGCGAGCTATTGACAAGTAAATCCTAGACGCTCGATCTTGGTTATTTTCGCTTTCGCGGCTGGCAGCAAAGTTCAGAACCATGTTTCTGTGAATAACTCTTGAACCGTAAGTCACAGACGCTCGCTCTTGGCTGCATTCGTTTCAGCTCGTGGCAGCCCGTCTAAAAAACACTATCTTGGACTTCTCTGGATGTTTCCCAGGCGAGCTATTGGCAGCATGTTCAGAACCACTGTTTCTGAGGCTAATTCTTGAACCGTAAGTCATAGACGCTCGATCTTGGCGGCATTCGTCTCAGCGCCTGGCAATTAGTATAGAAGCACTGTTTCCCACTGTTTCTGAGGCTAATTCTTGAACCGTAAGTCATAGACGCTAGATCTTGGCGGCATTCGTCTCAGCGCCTGGCAATTAGTATAGAAGCACTGTCTTTGACTTCTCTGGATGTTTCCCAGGCGAGCTATTGACAAGTAAATCCTAGACGCTCGATCTTGGTTATTTTCGCTTTCGCGGCTGGCAGCAAAGTTCAGAACCATGTTTCTGTGAATAACTCTTGAACCGTAAGTCACAGACGCTCGCTCTTGGCTGCATTCGTTTCAGCTCGTGGCAGCCCGTCTAAAAAACACTATCTTGGACTTCTCTGGATGTTTCCCAGGCGAGCTATTGGCAGCATGTTCAGAACCACTGTTTCTGAGGCTAATTCTTGAACCGTAAGTCTTAGACGCTCGAGCTTGGCGGCATTCGTCTCAGCGCCTGGCAATTAGTATAGAAGCACTGTTTCCCACTGTTTCTGAGGCTAATTCTTGAACCGTAAGTCATAGACGCTAGATCTTGGCGGCATTCGTCTCAACGCCTGGCAATTAGTATAGAAGCACTGTCTTTGACTTCTCTGGATGTTTCCCAGGCGAGCTATTGACAAGTAAATCCTAGACGCTCGATCTTGGTTATTTTCGCTTTCGCGGCTGGCAGCAAAGTTCAGAACCATGTTTCTGTGAATAACTCTTGAACCGTAAGTCACAGACGCTCGCTCTTGGCTGCATTCGTTTCAGCTCGTGGCAGCCCGTCTAAAAAACACTATCTTGGACTTCTCTGAATGTTTCCCAGGCGAGCTATTGGCAGCATGTTCAGAACCACTGTTTCTGAGGCTAATTCTTGAACCGTAAGTCTTAGACGCTCGATCTTGGCGCCATTCGTCTCAGCGCCTGGCAATTAGTATAGAAGCACTGTTTCCCACTGTTTCTGAGGCTAATTCTTGAACCGTAAGTCATAGACGCTAGATCTTGGCGGCATTCATCTCAGCGCCTGGCAATTAGTATAGGAGCACTGTCTTTGACTTCTCTGGATGTTTCCCAGGCGAGCTATTGACAAGTACATCCTAGACGCTCGATCTTGGTTATTTTCGCTTTCGCGGCTGGCAGCAAAGTTCAGAACCATGTTTCTGTGAATAACTCTTGAACCGTAAGTCACAGACGCTCGCTCTTGGCTGCATTCGTTTCAGCTCGTGGCAGCCCGTCTAAAAAACACTATCTTGGACTTGTCTGGATGTTTCCCAGGCGAGCTATTGGCAGCATGTTCAGAACCACTGTTTCTGAGGCTAATTCTTGAACCGTAAGTCATAGACGCTCGATCTTGGCGGCATTCGTCTCAGCGCCTGGCAATTAGTATAGAAGCACTGTTTCCCACTGTTTCTGAGGCTAATTCTTGAACCGTAAGTCATAGACGTTAGATCTTGGCGGCATTCGTCTCAGCGCCTGGCAATTAGTATAGAAGCACTGTCTTTGACTTCTCTGGATGTTTCCCAGGCGAGCTATTGACAAGTAAATCCTAGATGCTCGATCTTGGTTATTTTCGCTTTCGCGGCTGGCAGCAAAGTTCAGAACCATGTTTCTGTGAATAACTCTTGAACCGTAAGTCACAGACGCTCGCTCTTGGCTGCATTCGTTTCAGCTCGTGGCAGCCCGTCTAAAAAACACTATCTTGGACTTCTCTGGATGTTTCCCAGGCGAGCAATTGGCAGCATGTTCAGAACCACTGTTTCTGAGGCTAATTCTTGAACCGTAAGTCATAGACGCTCGATCTTGGCGGCATTCGTCTCAGCGCCTGGCAATTAGTATAGAAGCACTGTTTCCCACTGTTTCTGAGGCTAATTCTTGAACCGTAAGTCATAGACGTTAGATCTTGGCGGCATTCGTCTCAGCGCCTGGCAATTAGTATAGAAGCACTGTCTTTGACTTCTCTGGATGTTTCCCAGGCGAGCTATTGACAAGTAAATCCTAGACGCTCGATCTTGGTTATTTTCGCTTTCGCGGCTGGCAGCAAAGTTCAGAACCATGTTTCTGTGAATAACTCTTGAACCGTAAGTCACAGACGCTCGCTCTTGGCTGCATTCGTTTCAGCTCGTGGCAGCCCGTCTAAAAAACACTATCTTGGACTTCTCTGGATGTTTCCCAGACGAGCTATTGGCAGAATGTTCAGAACCACTGTTTCTGAGGCTAATTCTTGAACCGTAAGTCTTAGACGCTCGATCTTGGCGCCATTCGTCTCAGCGCCTGGCAATTAGTATAGAAGCACTGTTTCCCACTGTTTCTGAGGCTAATTCTTGAACCGTAAGTCATAGACGCTAGATCTTGGCGGCATGGCAATTAGTATAGAAGCACTGTCTTTGACTTCTCTGGATGTTTCCCAGGCGAGCTATTGACAAGTAAATCCTAGACGCTCGATCTTGGTTATTTTCGCTTTCGCGGCTGGCAGCAAAGTTCAGAACCATGTTTCTGTGAATAACTCTTGAACCGTAAGTCACAGACGCTCGCTCTTGGCTGCATTCGTTTCAGCTCGTGGCAGCCAGTTTAAAAAACACTATCTTGGACTTCTCTGGATGTTTCCCAGGCGAGCTATTGGCAGCATGTTCAGAACCACTGTTTCTGAGGCTAATTCTTGAACCGTAAGTCTTAGACGCTCGATCTTGGCGCCATTCGTCTCAGCGCCTGGCAATTAGTATAGAAGCACTGTTTCCCACTGTTTCTGAGGCTAATTCTTGAACCGTAAGTCATAGACGCTAGATCTTGGCGGCATTCGTCTCAGCGCCTGGCAATTAGTATAGAAGCACTGTCTTTGACTTCTCTGGATGTTTCCCAGGCGAGCTATTGACAAGTAAATCCTAGACGCTCGATCTTGGTTATTTTCGCTTTCGCGGCTGGCAGCAAAGTTCAGAACCATGTTTCTGTGAATAACTCTTGAACCGTAAGTCACAGACGCTCGCTCTTGGCTGCATTCGTTTCAGCTCGTGGCAGCCCGTCTAAAAAACACTATCTTGGACTTCTCTGGATGTTTCCCAGGCGAGCTATTGGCAGCATGTTCAGAACCACTGTTTCTGAGGCTAATTCTTGAACCGTAAGTCATAGACGCTCGATCTTGGCGGCTTTCGTCTCAGCGCCTGGCAATTAGTATAGAAGCACTGTCTTTGACTTCTCTGGATGTTTCCCAGGCGAGCTATTGACAAGTAAATCCTAGACGCTCGATCTTGGTTATTTTCGCTTCCGCGGCTGGCAGCAAAGTTCAGAACCATGTTTCTGTGAATAACTCTTGAACCGTAAGTCACAGAGGCTCGCTCTTGGCTGCATTCGTTTCAGCTCGTGGCAGCCAGTCTAAAAAACACAATCTTGGACTTCTCTGGATGTTTCCCAGGCGAGCTATTGGCAGAATGTTCAAAACCACTGTTTCTGAGGCTAATTCTTGAACCGTAAGTCATAGACGCTCGATCTTGGCGGCATTCGTCTCAGCGCCTGGCAATTAGTATAGAAGCACTGTTTCCCACTGTTTCTGAGGCTAATTCTTGAACCGTAAGTCATAGACGCTAGATCTTGGAGGCATTCGTCTCAGCGCCTGGCAATTAGTATAGAAGCACTGTCTTTGACTTCTCTGGATGTTTCCCAGGCGAGCTATTGACAAGTAAATCCTAGACGCTCGATCTTGGTTATTTTCGCTTTCGCGGCTGGCAGCAAAGTTCAGAACCATGTTTCTGTGAATAACTCTTGAACCGTAAGTCACAGACGCTCGCTCTTGGCTGCATTCGTTTCAGCTCGTGGCAGCCAGTCTAAAAAACACTATCTTGGACTTCTCTGGATGTTTCCCAGGCGAGCTATTGGCAGCATGTTCAGAACCACTGTTTCTGAGGCTAATTCTTGAACCGTAAGTCTTAGACGCTCGAGCTTGGCGGCATTCGTCTCAGCGCCTGGCAATTAGTATAGAAGCACTGTTTCCCACTGTTTCTGAGGCTAATTCTTGAACCGTAAGTCATAGACGCTAGATCTTGGCGGCATTCGTCTCAGCGCCTGGCAATTAGTATAGAAGCACTGTCTTTGACTTCTCTGGATGTTTCCCAGGCGAGCTATTGACAAGTAAATCCTAGACGCTCGATCTTGGTTATTTTCGCTTTCGCGGCTGGCAGCAAAGTTCAGAACCATGTTTCTGTGAATAACTCTTGAACCGTAAGTCACAGACGCTCGCTCTTGGCTGCATTCGTTTCAGCTCGTGGCAGCCAGTCTAAAAAACACTATCTTGGACTTCTCTGGATGTTTCCCAGGCGAGCTATTGGCAGCATGTTCAGAACCACTGTTTCTGAGGCTAATTCTTGAACCGTAAGTCATAGACGCTCGATCTTGGCGGCATTCGTCTCAGCGCCTGGCAATTAGTATAGAAGCACTGTTTCCCACTGTTTCTGAGGCTAATTCTTGAACCGTAAGTCATAGACGCTAGATCTTGGCGGCATTCGTCTCAGCGCCTGGCAATTAGTATAGAAGCACTGTCTTTGACTTCTCTGGATGTTTCCCAGGCGAGCTATTGACAAGTAAATCCTAGACGCTCGATCTTGGTTATTTTCGCTTTCGCGGCTGGCAGCAAAGTTCAGAACCATGTTTCTGTGAATAACTCTTGAACCGTAAGTCACAGACGCTCGCTCTTGGCTGCATTCGTTTCAGCTCGTGGCAGCCCGTCTAAAAAACACTATCTTGGACTTCTCTGGATGTTTCCCAGGCGAGCTATTGGCAGCATGTTCAGAACCACTGTTTCTGAGGCTAATTCTTGAACCGTAAGTCTTAGACGCTCGAGCTTGGCGGCATTCGTCTCAGCGCCTGGCAATTAGTATAGAAGCACTGTTTCCCACTGTTTCTGAGGCTAATTCTTGAACCGTAAGTCATAGACGCTAGATCTTGGCGGCATTCGTCTCAACGCCTGGCAATTAGTATAGAAGCACTGTCTTTGACTTCTCTGGATGTTTCCCAGGCGAGCTATTGACAAGTAAATCCTAGACGCTCGATCTTGGTTATTTTCGCTTTCGCGGCTGGCAGCAAAGTTCAGAACCATGTTTCTGTGAATAACTCTTGAACCGTAAGTCACAGACGCTCGCTCTTGGCTGCATTCGTTTCAGCTCGTGGCAGCCCGTCTAAAAAACACTATCTTGGACTTCTCTGGATGTTTCCCAGGCGAGCTATTGGCAGCATGTTCAAAACCACTGTTTCTGAGGCTAATTCTTGAACCGTAAGTCTTAGACGCTCGATCTTGGCGCCATTCGTCTCAGCGCCTGGCAATTAGTATAGAAGCACTGTTTCCCACTGTTTCTGAGGCTAATTCTTGAACCGTAAGTCATAGACGCTAGATCTTGGCGGCATTCATCTCAGCGCCTGGCAATTAGTATAGAAGCACTGTCTTTGACTTCTCTGGATGTTTCCCAGGCGAGCTATTGACAAGTAAATCCTAGACGCTCGATCTTGGTTATTTTCGCTTTCGCGGCTGGCAGCAAAGTTCAGAACCATGTTTCTGTGAATAACTCTTGAACCGTAAGTCACAGACGCTCGCTCTTGGCTGCATTCGTTTCAGCTCGTGGCAGCCCGTCTAAAAAACACTATCTTGGACTTCTCTGGATGTTTCCCAGACGAGCTATTGGCAGAATGTTCAGAACCACTGTTTCTGAGGCTAATTCTTGAACCGTAAGTCTTAGACGCTCGATCTTGGCGCCATTCGTCTCAGCGCCTGGCAATTAGTATAGAAGCACTGTTTCCCACTGTTTCTGAGGCTAATTCTTGAACCGTAAGTCATAGACGCTAGATCTTGGCGGCATGCATCTCAGCGCCTGGCAATTAGTATAGAAGCACTGTCTTTGACTTCTCTGGATGTTTCCCAGGCGAGCTATTGACAAGTAAATCCTAGACGCTCGATCTTGGTTATTTTCGCTTTCGCGGCTGGCAGCAAAGTTCAGAACCATGTTTCTGTGAATAACTCTTGAACCGTAAGTCACAGACGCTCGCTCTTGGCTGCATTCGTTTCAGCTCGTGGCAGCCAGTTTAAAAAACACTATCTTGGACTTCTCTGGATGTTTCCCAGGCGAGCTATTGGCAGCATGTTCAGAACCACTGTTTCTGAGGCTAATTCTTGAACCGTAAGTCTTAGACGCTCGATCTTGGCGCCATTCGTCTCAGCGCCTGGCAATTAGTATAGAAGCACTGTTTCCCACTGTTTCTGAGGCTAATTCTTGAACCGTAAGTCATAGACGCTAGATCTTGGCGGCATTCGTCTCAGCGCCTGGCAATTAGTATAGAAGCACTGTCTTTGACTTCTCTGGATGTTTCCCAGGCGAGCTATTGACAAGTAAATCCTAGACGCTCGATCTTGGTTATTTTCGCTTTCGCGGCTGGCAGCAAAGTTCAGAACCATGTTTCTGTGAATAACTCTTGAACCGTAAGTCACAGACGCTCGCTCTTGGCTGCATTCGTTTCAGCTCGTGGCAGCCCGTCTAAAAAACACTATCTTGGACTTCTCTGGATGTTTCCCAGGCGAGCTATTGGCAGCATGTTCAGAACCACTGTTTCTGAGGCTAATTCTTGAACCGTAAGTCATAGACGCTCGATCTTGGCGGCTTTCGTCTCAGCGCCTGGCAATTAGTATAGAAGCACTGTCTTTGACTTCTCTGGATGTTTCCCAGGCGAGCTATTGACAAGTAAATCCTAGACGCTCGATCTTGGTTATTTTCGCTTCCGCGGCTGGCAGCAAAGTTCAGAACCATGTTTCTGTGAATAACTCTTGAACCGTAAGTCACAGAGGCTCGCTCTTGGCTGCATTCGTTTCAGCTCGTGGCAGCCAGTCTAAAAAACACAATCTTGGACTTCTCTGGATGTTTCCCAGGCGAGCTATTGGCAGAATGTTCAAAACCACTGTTTCTGAGGCTAATTCTTGAACCGTAAGTCATAGACGCTCGATCTTGGCGGCATTCGTCTCAGCGCCTGGCAATTAGTATAGAAGCACTGTTTCCCACTGTTTCTGAGGCTAATTCTTGAACCGTAAGTCATAGACGCTAGATCTTGGAGGCATTCGTCTCAGCGCCTGGCAATTAGTATAGAAGCACTGTCTTTGACTTCTCTGGATGTTTCCCAGGCGAGCTATTGACAAGTAAATCCTAGACGCTCGATCTTGGTTATTTTCGCTTTCGCGGCTGGCAGCAAAGTTCAGAACCATGTTTCTGTGAATAACTCTTGAACCGTAAGTCACAGACGCTCGCTCTTGGCTGCATTCGTTTCAGCTCGTGGCAGCCAGTCTAAAAAACACTATCTTGGACTTCTCTGGATGTTTCCCAGGCGAGCTATTGGCAGCATGTTCAGAACCACTGTTTCTGAGGCTAATTCTTGAACCGTAAGTCTTAGACGCTCGAGCTTGGCGGCATTCGTCTCAGCGCCTGGCAATTAGTATAGAAGCACTGTTTCCCACTGTTTCTGAGGCTAATTCTTGAACCGTAAGTCATAGACGCTAGATCTTGGCGGCATTCGTCTCAGCGCCTGGCAATTAGTATAGAAGCACTGTCTTTGACTTCTCTGGATGTTTCCCAGGCGAGCTATTGACAAGTAAATCCTAGACGCTCGATCTTGGTTATTTTCGCTTTCGCGGCTGGCAGCAAAGTTCAGAACCATGTTTCTGTGAATAACTCTTGAACCGTAAGTCACAGACGCTCGCTCTTGGCTGCATTCGTTTCAGCTCGTGGCAGCCAGTCTAAAAAACACTATCTTGGACTTCTCTGGATGTTTCCCAGGCGAGCTATTGGCAGCATGTTCAGAACCACTGTTTCTGAGGCTAATTCTTGAACCGTAAGTCATAGACGCTCGATCTTGGCGGCATTCGTCTCAGCGCCTGGCAATTAGTATAGAAGCACTGTTTCCCACTGTTTCTGAGGCTAATTCTTGAACCGTAAGTCATAGACGCTAGATCTTGGCGGCATTCGTCTCAGCGCCTGGCAATTAGTATAGAAGCACTGTCTTTGACTTCTCTGGATGTTTCCCAGGCGAGCTATTGACAAGTAAATCCTAGACGCTCGATCTTGGTTATTTTCGCTTTCGCGGCTGGCAGCAAAGTTCAGAACCATGTTTCTGTGAATAACTCTTGAACCGTAAGTCACAGACGCTCGCTCTTGGCTGCATTCGTTTCAGCTCGTGGCAGCCCGTCTAAAAACACTATCTTGGACTTCTCTGGATGTTTCCCAGGCGAGCTATTGGCAGCATGTTCAGAACCACTGTTTCTGAGGCTAATTCTTGAACCGTAAGTCTTAGACGCTCGAGCTTGGCGGCATTCGTCTCAGCGCCTGGCAATTAGTATAGAAGCACTGTTTCCCACTGTTTCTGAGGCTAATTCTTGAACCGTAAGTCATAGACGCTAGATCTTGGCGGCATTCGTCTCAACGCCTGGCAATTAGTATAGAAGCACTGTCTTTGACTTCTCTGGATGTTTCCCAGGCGAGCTATTGACAAGTAAATCCTAGACGCTCGATCTTGGTTATTTTCGCTTTCGCGGCTGGCAGCAAAGTTCAGAACCATGTTTCTGTGAATAACTCTTGAACCGTAAGTCACAGACGCTCGCTCTTGGCTGCATTCGTTTCAGCTCGTGGCAGCCAGTCTAAAAAACACTATCTTGAACTTCTCTTGATGTTTCCCAGGCGAGCTATTGGCAGCATGTTCAGAACCACTGTTTCTGAGGCTAATTCTTGAACCGTAAGTCATAGACGCTCGATCTTGGCGGCATTCGTCTCAGCGCCTGGCAATTAGTATAGAAGCACTGTTTCCCACTGTTTCTGAGGCTAATTCTTGAACCGTAAGTCATAGACGCTAGATCTTGGCGGCATTCGTCTCAGCGCCTGGCAATTAGTATGGAAGCACTGTCTTTGACTTCTCTGGATGTTTCCCAGGCGAGCTATTGACAAGTAAATCCTAGACGCTCGATCTTGGTTATTTTCGCTTTCGCGGCTGGCAGCAAAGTTCAGAACCATGTTTCTGTGAATAACTCTTGAACCGTAAGTCACAGACGCTCGCTCTTGGCTGCATTCGTTTCAGCTCGTGGCAGCCCGTCTAAAAAACACTATCTTGGACTTCTCTGGATGTTTCCCAGGCGAGCAATTGGCAGCATGTTCAGAACCACTGTTTCTGAGGCTAATTCTTGAACCGTAAGTCATAGACGCTCGATCTTGGCGGCATTCGTCTCAGCGCCTGGCAATTAGTATAGAAGCACTGTCTTTGACTTCTCTGGATGTTTCCCAGGCGAGCTATTGACAAGTAAATCCTAGACGCTCGATCTTGGTTATTTTCGCTTCCGCGGCTGGCAGCAAAGTTCAGAACCATGTTTCTGTGAATAACTCTTGAACCGTAAGTCACAGAGGGTCGCTCTTGGCTGCATTCGTTTCAGCTCGTGGCAGCCAGTCTAAAAAACACAATCTTGGACTTCTCTGGATGTTTCCCAGGCGAGCTATTGGCAGCATGTTCAAAACCACTGTTTCTGAGGCTAATTCTTGAACCGTAAGTCATAGACGCTCGATCTTGGCGGCATTCGTCTCAGCGCCTGGCAATTAGTATAGAAGCACTGTTTCCCACTGTTTCTGAGGCTAATTCTTGAACCGTAAGTCATAGACGCTAGATCTTGGAGGCATTCGTCTCAGCGCCTGGCAATTAGTATAGAAGCACTGTCTTTGACTTCTCTGGATGTTTCCCAGGCGAGCTATTGACAAGTAAATCCTAGACGCTCGATCTTGGTTATTTTCGCTTTCGCGGCTGGCAGCAAAGTTCAGAACCATGTTTCTGTGAATAACTCTTGAACCGTAAGTCACAGACGCTCGCTCTTGGCTGCATTCGTTTCAGCTCGTGGCAGCCAGTCTAAAAAACACTATCTTGGACTTCTCTGGATGTTTCCCAGGCGAGCTATTGGCAGCATGTTCAGAACCACTGTTTCTGAGGCTAATTCTTGAACCGTAAGTCATAGACGCTCGATCTTGGCGGCATTCGTCTCAGCGCCTGGCAATTAGTATAGAAGCACTGTTTCCCACTGTTTCTGAGGCTAATTCTTGAACCGTAAGTCATAGACGCTAGATCTTGGCGGCATTCGTCTCAGCGCCTGGCAATTAGTATAGAAGCACTGTCTTTGACTTCTCTGGATGTTTCCCAGGCGAGCTATTGACAAGTAAATCCTAGACGCTCGATCTTGGTTATTTTCGCTTTCGCGGCTGGCAGCAAAGTTCAGAACCATGTTTCTGTGAATAACTCTTGAACCGTAAGTCACAGACGCTCGCTCTTGGCTGCATTCGTTTCAGCTCGTGGCAGCCCGTCTAAAAAACACTATCTTGGACTTCTCTGGATGTTTCCCAGGCGAGCTATTGGCAGCATGTTCAGAACCACTGTTTCTGAGGCTAATTCTTGAACCGTAAGTCTTAGACGCTCGAGCTTGGCGGCATTCGTCTCAGCGCCTGGCAATTAGTATAGAAGCACTGTTTCCCACTGTTTCTGAGGCTAATTCTTGAACCGTAAGTCATAGACGCTAGATCTTGGCGGCATTCGTCTCAACGCCTGGCAATTAGTATAGAAGCACTGTCTTTGACTTCTCTGGATGTTTCCCAGGCGAGCTATTGACAAGTAAATCCTAGACGCTCGATCTTGGTTATTTTCGCTTTCGCGGCTGGCAGCAAAGTTCAGAACCATGTTTCTGTGAATAACTCTTGAACCGTAAGTCACAGACGCTCGCTCTTGGCTGCATTCGTTTCAGCTCGTGGCAGCCCGTCTAAAAAACACTATCTTGGACTTCTCTGGATGTTTCCCAGGCGAGCTATTGGCAGCATGTTCAGAACCACTGTTTCTGAGGCTAATTCTTGAACCGTAAGTCTTAGACGCTCGAGCTTGGCGGCATTCGTCTCAGCGCCTGGCAATTAGTATAGAAGCACTGTTTCCCACTGTTTCTGAGGCTAATTCTTGAACCGTAAGTCATAGACGCTAGATCTTGGCGGCATTCGTCTCAGCGCCTGGCAATTAGTATAGAAGCACTGTCTTTGACTTCTCTGGATGTTTCCCAGGCGAGCTATTGACAAGTAAATCCTAGACGCTCGATCTTGGTTATTTTCGCTTTCGCGGCTGGCAGCAAAGTTCAGAACCATGTTTCTGTGAATAACTCTTGAACCGTAAGTCACAGACGCTCGCTCTTGGCTGCATTCGTTTCAGCTCGTGGCAGCCCGTCTAAAAAACACTATCTTGGACTTCTCTGGATGTTTCCCAGGCGAGCTATTGGCAGCATGTTCAGAACCACTGTTTCTGAGGCTAATTCTTGAACCGTAAGTCTTAGACGCTCGAGCTTGGCGGCATTCGTCTCAGCGCCTGGCAATTAGTATAGAAGCACTGTTTCCCACTGTTTCTGAGGCTAATTCTTGAACCGTAAGTCATAGACGCTAGATCTTGGCGGCATTCGTCTCAACGCCTGGCAATTAGTATAGAAGCACTGTCTTTGACTTCTCTGGATGTTTCCCAGGCGAGCTATTGACAAGTAAATCCTAGACGCTCGATCTTGGTTATTTTCGCTTTCGCGGCTGGCAGCAAAGTTCAGAACCATGTTTCTGTGAATAACTCTTGAACCGTAAGTCACAGACGCTCGCTCTTGGCTGCATTCGTTTCAGCTCGTGGCAGCCCGTCTAAAAAACACTATCTTGGACTTCTCTGGATGTTTCCCAGGCGAGCTATTGGCAGCATGTTCAGAACCACTGTTTCTGAGGCTAATTCTTGAACCGTAAGTCTTAGACGCTCGAGCTTGGCGGCATTCGTCTCAGCGCCTGGCAATTAGTATAGAAGCACTGTTTCCCACTGTTTCTGAGGCTAATTCTTGAACCGTAAGTCATAGACGCTAGATCTTGGCGGCATTCGTCTCAACGCCTGGCAATTAGTATAGAAGCACTGTCTTTGACTTCTCTGGATGTTTCCCAGGCGAGCTATTGACAAGTAAATCCTAGACGCTCGATCTTGGTTATTTTCGCTTTCGCGGCTGGCAGCAAAGTTCAGAACCATGTTTCTGTGAATCTCTTGAACCGTAAGTCACAGACGCTCGCTCTTGGCTGCATTCGTTTCAGCTCGTGGCAGCCAGTCTAAAAAACACTATCTTGGACTTCTCTGGATGTTTCCCAGGCGAGCTATTGGCAGCATGTTCAGAACCACTGTTTCTGAGGCTAATTCTTGAACCGTAAGTCTTAGACGCTCGATCTTGGCGCCATTCGTCTCAGCGCCTGGCAATTAGTATAGAAGCACTGTTTCCCACTGTTTCTGAGGCTAATTCTTTAACCGTAAGTCATAGACGCTAGATCTTGGCGGCATTCATCTCAGCGCCTGGCAATTAGTATAGGAGCACTGTCTTTGACTTCTCTGGATGTTTCCCAGGCGAGCTATTGACAAGTAAATCCTAGACGCTCGATCTTGGTTATTTTCGCTTTCGCGGCTGGCAGCAAAGTTCAGAACCATGTTTCTGTGAATAACTCTTGAACCGTAAGTCACAGACGCTCGCTCTTGGCTGCATTCGTTTCAGCTCGTGGCAGCCCGTCTAAAAAACACTATCTTGGACTTGTCTGGATGTTTCCCAGGCGAGCTATTGGCAGCATGTTCAGAACCAATGTTTCTGAGGCTAATTCTTGAACCGTAAGTCATAGACGCTCGATCTTGGCGGCATTCGTCTCAGCGCCTGGCAATTAGTATAGAAGCACTGTCTTTGACTTCTCTGGATGTTTCCCAGGCGAGCTATTGACAAGTAAATCCTAGACGCTCGATCTTGGTTATTTTCGCTTCCGCGGCTGGCAGCAAAGTTCAGAACCATGTTTCTGTGAATAACTCTTGAACCGTAAGTCACAGAGGCTCGCTCTTGGCTGCATTCGTTTCAGCTCGTGGCAGCCAGTCTAAAAAACACAATCTTGGACTTCTCTGGATGTTTCCCAGGCGAGCTATTGGCAGCATGTTCAAAACCACTGTTTCTGAGGCTAATTCTTGAACCGTAAGTCATAGACGCTCGATCTTGGCGGCATTCGTCTCAGCGCCTGGCAATTAGTATAGAAGCACTGTTTCCCACTGTTTCTGAGGCTAATTCTTGAACCGTAAGTCATAGACGCTAGATCTTGGAGGCATTCGTCTCAGCGCCTGGCAATTAGTATAGAAGCACTGTCTTTGACTTCTCTGGATGTTTCCCAGGCGAGCTATTGACAAGTAAATCCTAGACGCTCGATCTTGGTTATTTTCGCTTTCGCGGCTGGCAGCAAAGTTCAGAACCATGTTTCTGTGAATAACTCTTGAACCGTAAGTCACAGACGCTCGCTCTTGGCTGCATTCGTTTCAGCTCGTGGCAGCCAGTCTAAAAAAACACTATCTTGGACTTCTCTGGATGTTTCCCAGGCGAGCTATTGGCAGCATGTTCAGAACCACTGTTTCTGAGGCTAATATTTGAACCGTAAGTCTTAGACGCTCGAGCTTGGCGGCATTCGTCTCAGCGCCTGGCAATTAGTATAGAAGCACTGTTTCCCACTGTTTCTGAGGCTAATTCTTGAACCGTAAGTCATAGACGCTAGATCTTGGCGGCATTCGTCTCAGCGCCTGGCAATTAGTATAGAAGCACTGTCTTTGACTTCTCTGGATGTTTCCCAGGCGAGCTATTGACAAGTAAATCCTAGACGCTCGATCTTGGTTATTTTCGCTTTCGCGGCTGGCAGCAAAGTTCAGAACCATGTTTCTGTGAATAACTCTTGAACCGTAAGTCACAGACGCTCGCTCTTGGCTGCATTCGTTTCAGCTCGTGGCAGCCAGTCTAAAAAACACTATCTTGAACTTCTCTTGATGTTTCCCAGGCGAGCTATTGGCAGCATGTTCAGAACCACTGTTTCTGAGGCTAATTCTTGAACCGTAAGTCATAGACGCTCGATCTTGGCGGCATTCGTCTCAGCGCCTGGCAATTAGTATAGAAGCACTGTTTCCCACTGTTTCTGAGGCTAATTCTTGAACCGTAAGTCATAGACGCTAGATCTTGGCGGCATTCGTCTCAGCGCCTGGCAATTAGTATAGAAGCTCTGTCTTTGACTTCTCTGGATGTTTCCCAGGCGAGCTATTGACAAGTAAATCCTAGACGCTCGATCTTGGTTATTTTCGCTTTCGCGGCTGGCAGCAAAGTTCAGAACCATGTTTCTGTGAATAACTCTTGAACCGTAAGTCACAGACGCTCGCTCTTGGCTGCATTCGTTTCAGCTCGTGGCAGCCCGTCTAAAAAACACTATCTTGGACTTCTCTGGATGTTTCCCAGGCGAGCAATTGGCAGCATGTTCAGAACCACTGTTTCTGAGGCTAATTCTTGAACCGTAAGTCATAGACGCTCGATCTTGGCGGCATTCGTCTCAGCGCCTGGCAATTAGTATAGAAGCACTGTCTTTGACTTCTCTGGATGTTTCCCAGGCGAGCTATTGACAAGTAAATCCTAGACGCTCGATCTTGGTTATTTTCGCTTCCGCGGCTGGCAGCAAAGTTCAGAACCATGTTTCTGTGAATAACTCTTGAACCGTAAGTCACAGAGGGTCGCTCTTGGCTGCATTCGTTTCAGCTCGTGGCAGCCAGTCTAAAAAACACAATCTTGGACTTCTCTGGATGTTTCCCAGGCGAGCTATTGGCAGCATGTTCAAAACCACTGTTTCTGAGGCTAATTCTTGAACCGTAAGTCATAGACGCTCGATCTTGGCGGCATTCGTCTCAGCGCCTGGCAATTAGTATAGAAGCACTGTTTCCCACTGTTTCTGAGGCTAATTCTTGAACCGTAAGTCATAGACGCTAGATCTTGGAGGCATTCGTCTCAGTGCCTGGCAATTAGTATAGAAGCACTGTCTTTGACTTCTCTGGATGTTTCCCAGGCGAGCTATTGACAAGTAAATCCTAGACGCTCGATCTTGGTTATTTTCGCTTTCGCGGCTGGCAGCAAAGTTCAGAACCATGTTTCTGTGAATAACTCTTGAACCGTAAGTCACAGACGCTCGCTCTTGGCTGCATTCGTTTCAGCTCGTGGCAGCCAGTCTAAAAAACACTATCTTGGACTTCTCTGGATGTTTCCCAGGCGAGCTATTGGCAGCATGTTCAGAACCACTGTTTCTGAGGCTAATTCTTGAACCGTAAGTCATAGACGCTCGATCTTGGCGGCATTCGTCTCAGCGCCTGGCAATTAGTATAGAAGCACTGTTTCCCACTGTTTCTGAGGCTAATTCTTGAACCGTAAGTCATAGACGCTAGATCTTGGCGGCATTCGTCTCAGCGCCTGGCAATTAGTATAGAAGCACTGTCTTTGACTTCTCTGGATGTTTCCCAGGCGAGCTATTGACAAGTAAATCCTAGACGCTCGATCTTGGTTATTTTCGCTTTCGCGGCTGGCAGCAAAGTTCAGAACCATGTTTCTGTGAATAACTCTTGAACCGTAAGTCACAGACGCTCGCTCTTGGCTGCATTCGTTTCAGCTCGTGGCAGCCCGTCTAAAAAACACTATCTTGGACTTCTCTGGATGTTTCCCAGGCGAGCTATTGGCAGCATGTTCAGAACCACTGTTTCTGAGGCTAATTCTTGAACCGTAAGTCTTAGACGCTCGAGCTTGGCGGCATTCGTCTCAGCGCCTGGCAATTAGTATAGAAGCACTGTTTCCCACTGTTTCTGAGGCTAATTCTTGAACCGTAAGTCATAGACGCTAGATCTTGGCGGCATTCGTCTCAACGCCTGGCAATTAGTATAGAAGCACTGTCTTTGACTTCTCTGGATGTTTCCCAGGCGAGCTATTGACAAGTAAATCCTAGACGCTCGATCTTGGTTATTTTCGCTTTCGCGGCTGGCAGCAAAGTTCAGAACCATGTTTCTGTGAATAACTCTTGAACCGTAAGTCACAGACGCTCGCTCTTGGCTGCATTCGTTTCAGCTCGTGGCAGCCAGTCTAAAAAACACTATCTTGGACTTCTCTGGATGTTTCCCAGGCGAGCTATTGGCAGCATGTTCAGAACCACTGTTTCTGAGGCTAATATTTGAACCGTAAGTCTTAGACGCTCGAGCTTGGCGGCATTCGTCTCAGCGCCTGGCAATTAGTATAGAAGCACTGTTTCCCACTGTTTCTGAGGCTAATTCTTGAACCGTAAGTCATAGACGCTAGATCTTGGCGGCATTCGTCTCAGCGCCTGGCAATTAGTATAGAAGCACTGTCTTTGACTTCTCTGGATGTTTCCCAGGCGAGCTATTGACAAGTAAATCCTAGACGCTCGATCTTGGTTATTTTCGCTTTCGCGGCTGGCAGCAAAGTTCAGAACCATGTTTCTGTGAATAACTCTTGAACCGTAAGTCACAGACGCTCGCTCTTGGCTGCATTCGTTTCAGCTCGTGGCAGCCAGTCTAAAAAACACTATCTTGAACTTCTCTTGATGTTTCCCAGGCGAGCTATTGGCAGCATGTTCAGAACCACTGTTTCTGAGGCTAATTCTTGAACCGTAAGTCATAGACGCTCGATCTTGGCGGCATTCGTCTCAGCGCCTGGCAATTAGTATAGAAGCACTGTTTCCCACTGTTTCTGAGGCTAATTCTTGAACCGTAAGTCATAGACGCTAGATCTTGGCGGCATTCGTCTCAGCGCCTGGCAATTAGTATAGAAGCACTGTCTTTGACTTCTCTGGATGTTTCCCAGGCGAGCTATTGACAAGTAAATCCTAGACGCTCGATCTTGGTTATTTTCGCTTTCGCGGCTGGCAGCAAAGTTCAGAACCATGTTTCTGTGAATAACTCTTGAACCGTAAGTCACAGACGCTCGCTCTTGGCTGCATTCGTTTCAGCTCGTGGCAGCCCGTCTAAAAAACACTATCTTGGACTTCTCTGGATGTTTCCCAGGCGAGCAATTGGCAGCATGTTCAGAACCACTGTTTCTGAGGCTAATTCTTGAACCGTAAGTCATAGACGCTCGATCTTGGCGGCATTCGTCTCAGCGCCTGGCAATTAGTATAGAAGCACTGTCTTTGACTTCTCTGGATGTTTCCCAGGCGAGCTATTGACAAGTAAATCCTAGACGCTCGATCTTGGTTATTTTCGCTTCCGCGGCTGGCAGCAAAGTTCAGAACCATGTTTCTGTGAATAACTCTTGAACCGTAAGTCACAGAGGGTCGCTCTTGGCTGCATTCGTTTCAGCTCGTGGCAGCCAGTCTAAAAAACACAATCTTGGACTTCTCTGGATGTTTCCCAGGCGAGCTATTGGCAGCATGTTCAAAACCACTGTTTCTGAGGCTAATTCTTGAACCGTAAGTCATAGACGCTCGATCTTGGCGGCATTCGTCTCAGCGCCTGGCAATTAGTATAGAAGCACTGTTTCCCACTGTTTCTGAGGCTAATTCTTGAACCGTAAGTCATAGACGCTAGATCTTGGAGGCATTCGTCTCAGTGCCTGGCAATTAGTATAGAAGCACTGTCTTTGACTTCTCTGGATGTTTCCCAGGCGAGCTATTGACAAGTAAATCCTAGACGCTCGATCTTGGTTATTTTCGCTTTCGCGGCTGGCAGCAAAGTTCAGAACCATGTTTCTGTGAATAACTCTTGAACCGTAAGTCACAGACGCTCGCTCTTGGCTGCATTCGTTTCAGCTCGTGGCAGCCAGTCTAAAAAACACTATCTTGGACTTCTCTGGATGTTTCCCAGGCGAGCTATTGGCAGCATGTTCAGAACCACTGTTTCTGAGGCTAATTCTTGAACCGTAAGTCATAGACGCTCGATCTTGGCGGCATTCGTCTCAGCGCCTGGCAATTAGTATAGAAGCACTGTTTCCCACTGTTTCTGAGGCTAATTCTTGAACCGTAAGTCATAGACGCTAGATCTTGGCGGCATTCGTCTCAGCGCCTGGCAATTAGTATAGAAGCACTGTCTTTGACTTCTCTGGATGTTTCCCAGGCGAGCTATTGACAAGTAAATCCTAGACGCTCGATCTTGGTTATTTTCGCTTTCGCGGCTGGCAGCAAAGTTCAGAACCATGTTTCTGTGAATAACTCTTGAACCGTAAGTCACAGACGCTCGCTCTTGGCTGCATTCGTTTCAGCTCGTGGCAGCCCGTCTAAAAAACACTATCTTGGACTTCTCTGGATGTTTCCCAGGCGAGCTATTGGCAGCATGTTCAGAACCACTGTTTCTGAGGCTAATTCTTGAACCGTAAGTCTTAGACGCTCGAGCTTGGCGGCATTCGTCTCAGCGCCTGGCAATTAGTATAGAAGCACTGTTTCCCACTGTTTCTGAGGCTAATTCTTGAACCGTAAGTCATAGACGCTAGATCTTGGCGGCATTCGTCTCAACGCCTGGCAATTAGTATAGAAGCACTGTCTTTGACTTCTCTGGATGTTTCCCAGGCGAGCTATTGACAAGTAAATCCTAGACGCTCGATCTTGGTTATTTTCGCTTTCGCGGCTGGCAGCAAAGTTCAGAACCATGTTTCTGTGAATAACTCTTGAACCGTAAGTCACAGACGCTCGCTCTTGGCTGCATTCGTTTCAGCTCGTGGCAGCCAGTCTAAAAAAACACTATCTTGGACTTCTCTGGATGTTTCCCAGGCGAGCTATTGGCAGCATGTTCAGAACCACTGTTTCTGAGGCTAATATTTGAACCGTAAGTCTTAGACGCTCGAGCTTGGCGGCATTCGTCTCAGCGCCTGGCAATTAGTATAGAAGCACTGTTTCCCACTGTTTCTGAGGCTAATTCTTGAACCGTAAGTCATAGACGCTAGATCTTGGCGGCATTCGTCTCAGCGCCTGGCAATTAGTATAGAAGCACTGTCTTTGACTTCTCTGGATGTTTCCCAGGCGAGCTATTGACAAGTAAATCCTAGACGCTCGATCTTGGTTATTTTCGCTTTCGCGGCTGGCAGCAAAGTTCAGAACCATGTTTCTGTGAATAACTCTTGAACCGTAAGTCACAGACGCTCGCTCTTGGCTGCATTCGTTTCAGCTCGTGGCAGCCAGTCTAAAAAACACTATCTTGAACTTCTCTTGATGTTTCCCAGGCGAGCTATTGGCAGCATGTTCAGAACCACTGTTTCTGAGGCTAATTCTTGAACCGTAAGTCATAGACGCTCGATCTTGGCGGCATTCGTCTCAGCGCCTGGCAATTAGTATAGAAGCACTGTTTCCCACTGTTTCTGAGGCTAATTCTTGAACCGTAAGTCATAGACGCTAGATCTTGGCGGCATTCGTCTCAGCGCCTGGCAATTAGTATAGAAGCTCTGTCTTTGACTTCTCTGGATGTTTCCCAGGCGAGCTATTGACAAGTAAATCCTAGACGCTCGATCTTGGTTATTTTCGCTTTCGCGGCTGGCAGCAAAGTTCAGAACCATGTTTCTGTGAATAACTCTTGAACCGTAAGTCACAGACGCTCGCTCTTGGCTGCATTCGTTTCAGCTCGTGGCAGCCCGTCTAAAAAACACTATCTTGGACTTCTCTGGATGTTTCCCAGGCGAGCAATTGGCAGCATGTTCAGAACCACTGTTTCTGAGGCTAATTCTTGAACCGTAAGTCATAGACGCTCGATCTTGGCGGCATTCGTCTCAGCGCCTGGCAATTAGTATAGAAGCACTGTCTTTGACTTCTCTGGATGTTTCCCAGGCGAGCTATTGACAAGTAAATCCTAGACGCTCGATCTTGGTTATTTTCGCTTCCGCGGCTGGCAGCAAAGTTCAGAACCATGTTTCTGTGAATAACTCTTGAACCGTAAGTCACAGAGGGTCGCTCTTGGCTGCATTCGTTTCAGCTCGTGGCAGCCAGTCTAAAAAACACAATCTTGGACTTCTCTGGATGTTTCCCAGGCGAGCTATTGGCAGCATGTTCAAAACCACTGTTTCTGAGGCTAATTCTTGAACCGTAAGTCATAGACGCTCGATCTTGGCGGCATTCGTCTCAGCGCCTGGCAATTAGTATAGAAGCACTGTTTCCCACTGTTTCTGAGGCTAATTCTTGAACCGTAAGTCATAGACGCTAGATCTTGGAGGCATTCGTCTCAGTGCCTGGCAATTAGTATAGAAGCACTGTCTTTGACTTCTCTGGATGTTTCCCAGGCGAGCTATTGACAAGTAAATCCTAGACGCTCGATCTTGGTTATTTTCGCTTTCGCGGCTGGCAGCAAAGTTCAGAACCATGTTTCTGTGAATAACTCTTGAACCGTAAGTCACAGACGCTCGCTCTTGGCTGCATTCGTTTCAGCTCGTGGCAGCCAGTCTAAAAAACACTATCTTGGACTTCTCTGGATGTTTCCCAGGCGAGCTATTGGCAGCATGTTCAGAACCACTGTTTCTGAGGCTAATTCTTGAACCGTAAGTCATAGACGCTCGATCTTGGCGGCATTCGTCTCAGCGCCTGGCAATTAGTATAGAAGCACTGTTTCCCACTGTTTCTGAGGCTAATTCTTGAACCGTAAGTCATAGACGCTAGATCTTGGCGGCATTCGTCTCAGCGCCTGGCAATTAGTATAGAAGCACTGTCTTTGACTTCTCTGGATGTTTCCCAGGCGAGCTATTGACAAGTAAATCCTAGACGCTCGATCTTGGTTATTTTCGCTTTCGCGGCTGGCAGCAAAGTTCAGAACCATGTTTCTGTGAATAACTCTTGAACCGTAAGTCACAGACGCTCGCTCTTGGCTGCATTCGTTTCAGCTCGTGGCAGCCCGTCTAAAAAACACTATCTTGGACTTCTCTGGATGTTTCCCAGGCGAGCTATTGGCAGCATGTTCAGAACCACTGTTTCTGAGGCTAATTCTTGAACCGTAAGTCTTAGACGCTCGAGCTTGGCGGCATTCGTCTCAGCGCCTGGCAATTAGTATAGAAGCACTGTTTCCCACTGTTTCTGAGGCTAATTCTTGAACCGTAAGTCATAGACGCTAGATCTTGGCGGCATTCGTCTCAACGCCTGGCAATTAGTATAGAAGCACTGTCTTTGACTTCTCTGGATGTTTCCCAGGCGAGCTATTGACAAGTAAATCCTAGACGCTCGATCTTGGTTATTTTCGCTTTCGCGGCTGGCAGCAAAGTTCAGAACCATGTTTCTGTGAATAACTCTTGAACCGTAAGTCACAGACGCTCGCTCTTGGCTGCATTCGTTTCAGCTCGTGGCAGCCAGTCTAAAAAACACTATCTTGGACTTCTCTGGATGTTTCCCAGGCGAGCTATTGGCAGCATGTTCAGAACCACTGTTTCTGAGGCTAATATTTGAACCGTAAGTCTTAGACGCTCGAGCTTGGCGGCATTCGTCTCAGCGCCTGGCAATTAGTATAGAAGCACTGTTTCCCACTGTTTCTGAGGCTAATTCTTGAACCGTAAGTCATAGACGCTAGATCTTGGCGGCATTCGTCTCAGCGCCTGGCAATTAGTATAGAAGCACTGTCTTTGACTTCTCTGGATGTTTCCCAGGCGAGCTATTGACAAGTAAATCCTAGACGCTCGATCTTGGTTATTTTCGCTTTCGCGGCTGGCAGCAAAGTTCAGAACCATGTTTCTGTGAATAACTCTTGAACCGTAAGTCACAGACGCTCGCTCTTGGCTGCATTCGTTTCAGCTCGTGGCAGCCAGTCTAAAAAACACTATCTTGAACTTCTCTTGATGTTTCCCAGGCGAGCTATTGGCAGCATGTTCAGAACCACTGTTTCTGAGGCTAATTCTTGAACCGTAAGTCATAGACGCTCGATCTTGGCGGCATTCGTCTCAGCGCCTGGCAATTAGTATAGAAGCACTGTTTCCCACTGTTTCTGAGGCTAATTCTTGAACCGTAAGTCATAGACGCTAGATCTTGGCGGCATTCGTCTCAGCGCCTGGCAATTAGTATAGAAGCACTGTCTTTGACTTCTCTGGATGTTTCCCAGGCGAGCTATTGACAAGTAAATCCTAGACGCTCGATCTTGGTTATTTTCGCTTTCGCGGCTGGCAGCAAAGTTCAGAACCATGTTTCTGTGAATAACTCTTGAACCGTAAGTCACAGACGCTCGCTCTTGGCTGCATTCGTTTCAGCTCGTGGCAGCCCGTCTAAAAAACACTATCTTGGACTTCTCTGGATGTTTCCCAGGCGAGCAATTGGCAGCATGTTCAGAACCACTGTTTCTGAGGCTAATTCTTGAACCGTAAGTCATAGACGCTCGATCTTGGCGGCATTCGTCTCAGCGCCTGGCAATTAGTATAGAAGCACTGTCTTTGACTTCTCTGGATGTTTCCCAGGCGAGCTATTGACAAGTAAATCCTAGACGCTCGATCTTGGTTATTTTCGCTTCCGCGGCTGGCAGCAAAGTTCAGAACCATGTTTCTGTGAATAACTCTTGAACCGTAAGTCACAGAGGGTCGCTCTTGGCTGCATTCGTTTCAGCTCGTGGCAGCCAGTCTAAAAAACACAATCTTGGACTTCTCTGGATGTTTCCCAGGCGAGCTATTGGCAGCATGTTCAAAACCACTGTTTCTGAGGCTAATTCTTGAACCGTAAGTCATAGACGCTCGATCTTGGCGGCATTCGTCTCAGCGCCTGGCAATTAGTATAGAAGCACTGTTTCCCACTGTTTCTGAGGCTAATTCTTGAACCGTAAGTCATAGACGCTAGATCTTGGAGGCATTCGTCTCAGTGCCTGGCAATTAGTATAGAAGCACTGTCTTTGACTTCTCTGGATGTTTCCCAGGCGAGCTATTGACAAGTAAATCCTAGACGCTCGATCTTGGTTATTTTCGCTTTCGCGGCTGGCAGCAAAGTTCAGAACCATGTTTCTGTGAATAACTCTTGAACCGTAAGTCACAGACGCTCGCTCTTGGCTGCATTCGTTTCAGCTCGTGGCAGCCAGTCTAAAAAACACTATCTTGGACTTCTCTGGATGTTTCCCAGGCGAGCTATTGGCAGCATGTTCAGAACCACTGTTTCTGAGGCTAATTCTTGAACCGTAAGTCATAGACGCTCGATCTTGGCGGCATTCGTCTCAGCGCCTGGCAATTAGTATAGAAGCACTGTTTCCCACTGTTTCTGAGGCTAATTCTTGAACCGTAAGTCATAGACGCTAGATCTTGGCGGCATTCGTCTCAGCGCCTGGCAATTAGTATAGAAGCACTGTCTTTGACTTCTCTGGATGTTTCCCAGGCGAGCTATTGACAAGTAAATCCTAGACGCTCGATCTTGGTTATTTTCGCTTTCGCGGCTGGCAGCAAAGTTCAGAACCATGTTTCTGTGAATAACTCTTGAACCGTAAGTCACAGACGCTCGCTCTTGGCTGCATTCGTTTCAGCTCGTGGCAGCCCGTCTAAAAAACACTATCTTGGACTTCTCTGGATGTTTCCCAGGCGAGCTATTGGCAGCATGTTCAGAACCACTGTTTCTGAGGCTAATTCTTGAACCGTAAGTCTTAGACGCTCGAGCTTGGCGGCATTCGTCTCAGCGCCTGGCAATTAGTATAGAAGCACTGTTTCCCACTGTTTCTGAGGCTAATTCTTGAACCGTAAGTCATAGACGCTAGATCTTGGCGGCATTCGTCTCAACGCCTGGCAATTAGTATAGAAGCACTGTCTTTGACTTCTCTGGATGTTTCCCAGGCGAGCTATTGACAAGTAAATCCTAGACGCTCGATCTTGGTTATTTTCGCTTTCGCGGCTGGCAGCAAAGTTCAGAACCATGTTTCTGTGAATAACTCTTGAACCGTAAGTCACAGACGCTCGCTCTTGGCTGCATTCGTTTCAGCTCGTGGCAGCCAGTCTAAAAAACACTATCTTGGACTTCTCTGGATGTTTCCCAGGCGAGCTATTGGCAGCATGTTCAGAACCACTGTTTCTGAGGCTAATATTTGAACCGTAAGTCTTAGACGCTCGAGCTTGGCGGCATTCGTCTCAGCGCCTGGCAATTAGTATAGAAGCACTGTTTCCCACTGTTTCTGAGGCTAATTCTTGAACCGTAAGTCATAGACGCTAGATCTTGGCGGCATTCGTCTCAGCGCCTGGCAATTAGTATAGAAGCACTGTCTTTGACTTCTCTGGATGTTTCCCAGGCGAGCTATTGACAAGTAAATCCTAGACGCTCGATCTTGGTTATTTTCGCTTTCGCGGCTGGCAGCAAAGTTCAGAACCATGTTTCTGTGAATAACTCTTGAACCGTAAGTCACAGACGCTCGCTCTTGGCTGCATTCGTTTCAGCTCGTGGCAGCCAGTCTAAAAAACACTATCTTGAACTTCTCTTGATGTTTCCCAGGCGAGCTATTGGCAGCATGTTCAGAACCACTGTTTCTGAGGCTAATTCTTGAACCGTAAGTCATAGACGCTCGATCTTGGCGGCATTCGTCTCAGCGCCTGGCAATTAGTATAGAAGCACTGTTTCCCACTGTTTCTGAGGCTAATTCTTGAACCGTAAGTCATAGACGCTAGATCTTGGCGGCATTCGTCTCAGCGCCTGGCAATTAGTATAGAAGCACTGTCTTTGACTTCTCTGGATGTTTCCCAGGCGAGCTATTGACAAGTAAATCCTAGACGCTCGATCTTGGTTATTTTCGCTTTCGCGGCTGGCAGCAAAGTTCAGAACCATGTTTCTGTGAATAACTCTTGAACCGTAAGTCACAGACGCTCGCTCTTGGCTGCATTCGTTTCAGCTCGTGGCAGCCCGTCTAAAAAACACTATCTTGGACTTCTCTGGATGTTTCCCAGGCGAGCAATTGGCAGCATGTTCAGAACCACTGTTTCTGAGGCTAATTCTTGAACCGTAAGTCATAGACGCTCGATCTTGGCGGCATTCGTCTCAGCGCCTGGCAATTAGTATAGAAGCACTGTCTTTGACTTCTCTGGATGTTTCCCAGGCGAGCTATTGACAAGTAAATCCTAGACGCTCGATCTTGGTTATTTTCGCTTCCGCGGCTGGCAGCAAAGTTCAGAACCATGTTTCTGTGAATAACTCTTGAACCGTAAGTCACAGAGGGTCGCTCTTGGCTGCATTCGTTTCAGCTCGTGGCAGCCAGTCTAAAAAACACAATCTTGGACTTCTCTGGATGTTTCCCAGGCGAGCTATTGGCAGCATGTTCAAAACCACTGTTTCTGAGGCTAATTCTTGAACCGTAAGTCATAGACGCTCGATCTTGGCGGCATTCGTCTCAGCGCCTGGCAATTAGTATAGAAGCACTGTTTCCCACTGTTTCTGAGGCTAATTCTTGAACCGTAAGTCATAGACGCTAGATCTTGGAGGCATTCGTCTCAGCGCCTGGCAATTAGTATAGAAGCACTGTCTTTGACTTCTCTGGATGTTTCCCAGGCGAGCTATTGACAAGTAAATCCTAGACGCTCGATCTTGGTTATTTTCGCTTTCGCGGCTGGCAGCAAAGTTCAGAACCATGTTTCTGTGAATAACTCTTGAACCGTAAGTCACAGACGCTCGCTCTTGGCTGCATTCGTTTCAGCTCGTGGCAGCCAGTCTAAAAAACACTATCTTGGACTTCTCTGGATGTTTCCCAGGCGAGCTATTGGCAGCATGTTCAGAACCACTGTTTCTGAGGCTAATTCTTGAACCGTAAGTCATAGACGCTCGATCTTGGCGGCATTCGTCTCAGCGCCTGGCAATTAGTATAGAAGCACTGTTTCCCACTGTTTCTGAGGCTAATTCTTGAACCGTAAGTCATAGACGCTAGATCTTGGCGGCATTCGTCTCAGCGCCTGGCAATTAGTATAGAAGCACTGTCTTTGACTTCTCTGGATGTTTCCCAGGCGAGCTATTGACAAGTAAATCCTAGACGCTCGATCTTGGTTATTTTCGCTTTCGCGGCTGGCAGCAAAGTTCAGAACCATGTTTCTGTGAATAACTGTTGAACCGTAAGTCACAGACGCTCGCTCTTGGCTGCATTCGTTTCAGCTCGTGGCAGCCCGTCTAAAAAACACTATCTTGGACTTCTCTGGATGTTTCCCAGGCGAGCTATTGGCAGCATGTTCAGAACCACTGTTTCTGAGGCTAATTCTTGAACCGTAAGTCTTAGACGCTCGAGCTTGGCGGCATTCGTCTCAGCGCCTGGCAATTAGTATAGAAGCACTGTTTCCCACTGTTTCTGAGGCTAATTCTTGAACCGTAAGTCATAGACGCTAGATCTTGGCGGCATTCGTCTCAACGCCTGGCAATTAGTATAGAAGCACTGTCTTTGACTTCTCTGGATGTTTCCCAGGCGAGCTATTGACAAGTAAATCCTAGACGCTCGATCTTGGTTATTTTCGCTTTCGCGGCTGGCAGCAAAGTTCAGAACCATGTTTCTGTGAATAACTCTTGAACCGTAAGTCACAGACGCTCGCTCTTGGCTGCATTCGTTTCAGCTCGTGGCAGCCCGTCTAAAAAACACTATCTTGGACTTCTCTGGATGTTTCCCAGGCGAGCTATTGGCAGCATGTTCAGAACCACTGTTTCTGAGGCTAATTCTTGAACCGTAAGTCTTAGACGCTCGATCTTGGCGCCATTCGTCTCAGCGCCTGGCAATTAGTATAGAAGCACTGTTTCCCACTGTTTCTGAGGCTAATTCTTGAACCGTAAGTCATAGACGCTAGATCTTGGCGGCATTCATCTCAGCGCCTGGCAATTAGTATAGGAGCACTGTCTTTGACTTCTCTGGATGTTTCCCAGGCGAGCTATTGACAAGTACATCCTAGACGCTCGATCTTGGTTATTTTCGCTTTCGCGGCTGGCAGCAAAGTTCAGAACCATGTTTCTGTGAATAACTCTTGAACCGTAAGTCACAGACGCTCGCTCTTGGCTGCATTCGTTTCAGCTCGTGGCAGCCCGTCTAAAAAACACTATCTTGGACTTGTCTGGATGTTTCCCAGGCGAGCTATTGGCAGCATGTTCAGAACCACTGTTTCTGAGGCTAATTCTTGAACCGTAAGTCATAGACGCTCGATCTTGGCGGCATTCGTCTCAGCGCCTGGCAATTAGTATAGAAGCACTGTCTTTGACTTCTCTGGATGTTTCCCAGGCGAGCTATTGACAAGTAAATCCTAGACGCTCGATCTTGGTTATTTTCGCTTTCGCGGCTGGCAGCAAAGTTCAGAACCATGTTTCTGTGAATAACTCTTGAACCGTAAGTCACAGACGCTCGCTCTTGGCTGCATTCGTTTCAGCTCGTGGCAGCCCGTCTAAAAAACACTATCTTGGACTTCTCTGGATGTTTCCCAGGCGAGCAATTGGCAGCATGTTCAGAACCACTGTTTCTGAGGCTAATTCTTGAACCGTAAGTCATAGACGCTCGATCTTGGCGGCATTCGTCTCATCGCCTGGCAATTAGTATAGAAGCACTGTTTCCCACTGTTTCTGAGGCTAATTCTTGAACCGTAAGTCATAGACGCTAGATCTTGGCGGCATTCGTCTCAGCGCCTGGCAATTAGTATAGAAGCACTGTCTTTGACTTCTCTGGATGTTTCCCAGGCGAGCTATTGACAAGTAAATCCTAGACGCTCGATCTTGGTTATTTTCGCTTTCGCGGCTGGCAGCAAAGTTCAGAACCATGTTTCTGTGAATAACTCTTGAACCGTAAGTCACAGACGCTCGCTCTTGGCTGCATTCGTTTCAGCTCGTGGCAGCCCGTCTAAAAAACACTATCTTGGACTTCTCTGGATGTTTCCCAGGCGAGCAATTGGCAGCATGTTCAGAACCACTGTTTCTGAGGCTAATTCTTGAACCGTAAGTCATAGACGCTCGATCTTGGCGGCATTCGTCTCAGCGCCTGGCAATTAGTATAGAAGCACTGTTTCCCACTGTTTCTGAGGCTAATTCTTGAACCGTAAGTCATAGACGCTAGATCTTGGCGGCATTCGTCTCAGCGCCTGGCAATTAGTATGGAAGCACTGTCTTTGACTTCTCTGGATGTTTCCCAGGCGAGCTATTGACAAGTAAATCCTAGACGCTCGATCTTGGTTATTTTCGCTTTCGCGGCTGGCAGCAAAGTTCAGAACCATGTTTCTGTGAATAACTCTTGAACCGTAAGTCACAGACGCTCGCTCTTGGCTGCATTCGTTTCAGCTCGTGGCAGCCCGTCTAAAAAACACTATCTTGGACTTCTCTGGATGTTTCCCAGGCGAGCAATTGGCAGCATGTTCAGAACCACTGTTTCTGAGGCTAATTCTTGAACCGTAAGTCATAGACGCTCGATCTTGGCGGCATTCGTCTCAGCGCCTGGCAATTAGTATAGAAGCACTGTTTCCCACTGTTTCTGAGGCTAATTCTTGAACCGTAAGTCATAGACGCTAGATCTTGGCGGCATTCGTCTCAGCGCCTGGCAATTAGTATAGAAGCACTGTCTTTGACTTCTCTGGATGTTTCCCAGGCGAGCTATTGACAAGTAAATCCTAGACGCTCGATCTTGGTTATTTTCGCTTTCGCGGCTGGCAGCAAAGTTCAGAACCATGTTTCTGTGAATAACTCTTGAACCGTAAGTCACAGACGCTCGCTCTTGGCTGCATTCGTTTCAGCTCGTGGCAGCCCGTCTAAAAAACACTATCTTGGACTTCTCTGGATGTTTCCCAGGCGAGCAATTGGCAGCATGTTCAGAACCACTGTTTCTGAGGCTAATTCTTGAACCGTAAGTCATAGACGCTCGATCTTGGCGGCATTCGTCTCAGCGCCTGGCAATTAGTATAGAAGCACTGTTTCCCACTGTTTCTGAGGCTAATTCTTGAACCGTAAGTCATAGACGTTAGATCTTGGCGGCATTCGTCTCAGCGCCTGGCAATTAGTATAGAAGCACTGTCTTTGACTTCTCTGGATGTTTCCCAGGCGAGCTATTGACAAGTAAATCCTAGATGCTCGATCTTGGTTATTTTCGCTTTCGCGGCTGGCAGCAAAGTTCAGAACCATGTTTCTGTGAATAACTCTTGAACCGTAAGTCACAGACGCTCGCTCTTGGCTGCATTCGTTTCAGCTCGTGGCAGCCCGTCTAAAAAACACTATCTTGGACTTCTCTGGATGTTTCCCAGGCGAGCAATTGGCAGCATGTTCAGAACCACTGTTTCTGAGGCTAATTCTTGAACCGTAAGTCATAGACGCTCGATCTTGGCGGCATTCGTCTCAGCGCCTGGCAATTAGTATAGAAGCACTGTTTCCCACTGTTTCTGAGGCTAATTCTTGAACCGTAAGTCATAGACGTTAGATCTTGGCGGCATTCGTCTCAGCGCCTGGCAATTAGTATAGAAGCACTGTCTTTGACTTCTCTGGATGTTTCCCAGGCGAGCTATTGACAAGTAAATCCTAGACGCTCGATCTTGGTTATTTTCGCTTTCGCGGCTGGCAGCAAAGTTCAGAACCATGTTTCTGTGAATAACTCTTGAACCGTAAGTCACAGACGCTCGCTCTTGGCTGCATTCGTTTCAGCTCGTGGCAGCCCGTCTAAAAAACACTATCTTGGACTTCTCTGGATGTTTCCCAGACGAGCTATTGGCAGAATGTTCAGAACCACTGTTTCTGAGGCTAATTCTTGAACCGTAAGTCTTAGACGCTCGATCTTGGCGCCATTCGTCTCAGCGCCTGGCAATTAGTATAGAAGCACTGTTTCCCACTGTTTCTGAGGCTAATTCTTGAACCGTAAGTCATAGACGCTAGATCTTGGCGGCATGCATCTCAGCGCCTGGCAATTAGTATAGAAGCACTGTCTTTGACTTCTCTGGATGTTTCCCAGGCGAGCTATTGACAAGTAAATCCTAGACGCTCGATCTTGGTTATTTTCGCTTTCGCGGCTGGCAGCAAAGTTCAGAACCATGTTTCTGTGAATAACTCTTGAACCGTAAGTCACAGACGCTCGCTCTTGGCTGCATTCGTTTCAGCTCGTGGCAGCCAGTTTAAAAAACACTATCTTGGACTTCTCTGGATGTTTCCCAGGCGAGCTATTGGCAGCATGTTCAGAACCACTGTTTCTGAGGCTAATTCTTGAACCGTAAGTCTTAGACGCTCGATCTTGGCGCCATTCGTCTCAGCGCCTGGCAATTAGTATAGAAGCACTGTTTCCCACTGTTTCTGAGGCTAATTCTTGAACCGTAAGTCATAGACGCTAGATCTTGGCGGCATTCGTCTCAGCGCCTGGCAATTAGTATAGAAGCACTGTCTTTGACTTCTCTGGATGTTTCCCAGGCGAGCTATTGACAAGTAAATCCTAGACGCTCGATCTTGGTTATTTTCGCTTTCGCGGCTGGCAGCAAAGTTCAGAACCATGTTTCTGTGAATAACTCTTGAACCGTAAGTCACAGACGCTCGCTCTTGGCTGCATTCGTTTCAGCTCGTGGCAGCCCGTCTAAAAAACACTATCTTGGACTTCTCTGGATGTTTCCCAGGCGAGCTATTGGCAGCATGTTCAGAACCACTGTTTCTGAGGCTAATTCTTGAACCGTAAGTCATAGACGCTCGATCTTGGCGGCTTTCGTCTCAGCGCCTGGCAATTAGTATAGAAGCACTGTCTTTGACTTCTCTGGATGTTTCCCAGGCGAGCTATTGACAAGTAAATCCTAGACGCTCGATCTTGGTTATTTTCGCTTCCGCGGCTGGCAGCAAAGTTCAGAACCATGTTTCTGTGAATAACTCTTGAACCGTAAGTCACAGAGGCTCGCTCTTGGCTGCATTCGTTTCAGCTCGTGGCAGCCAGTCTAAAAAACACAATCTTGGACTTCTCTGGATGTTTCCCAGGCGAGCTATTGGCAGAATGTTCAAAACCACTGTTTCTGAGGCTAATTCTTGAACCGTAAGTCATAGACGCTCGATCTTGGCGGCATTCGTCTCAGCGCCTGGCAATTAGTATAGAAGCACTGTTTCCCACTGTTTCTGAGGCTAATTCTTGAACCGTAAGTCATAGACGCTAGATCTTGGAGGCATTCGTCTCAGCGCCTGGCAATTAGTATAGAAGCACTGTCTTTGACTTCTCTGGATGTTTCCCAGGCGAGCTATTGACAAGTAAATCCTAGACGCTCGATCTTGGTTATTTTCGCTTTCGCGGCTGGCAGCAAAGTTCAGAACCATGTTTCTGTGAATAACTCTTGAACCGTAAGTCACAGACGCTCGCTCTTGGCTGCATTCGTTTCAGCTCGTGGCAGCCAGTCTAAAAAACACTATCTTGGACTTCTCTGGATGTTTCCCAGGCGAGCTATTGGCAGCATGTTCAGAACCACTGTTTCTGAGGCTAATTCTTGAACCGTAAGTCTTAGACGCTCGAGCTTGGCGGCATTCGTCTCAGCGCCTGGCAATTAGTATAGAAGCACTGTTTCCCACTGTTTCTGAGGCTAATTCTTGAACCGTAAGTCATAGACGCTAGATCTTGGCGGCATTCGTCTCAGCGCCTGGCAATTAGTATAGAAGCACTGTCTTTGACTTCTCTGGATGTTTCCCAGGCGAGCTATTGACAAGTAAATCCTAGACGCTCGATCTTGGTTATTTTCGCTTTCGCGGCTGGCAGCAAAGTTCAGAACCATGTTTCTGTGAATAACTCTTGAACCGTAAGTCACAGACGCTCGCTCTTGGCTGCATTCGTTTCAGCTCGTGGCAGCCAGTCTAAAAAACACTATCTTGGACTTCTCTGGATGTTTCCCAGGCGAGCTATTGGCAGCATGTTCAGAACCACTGTTTCTGAGGCTAATTCTTGAACCGTAAGTCATAGACGCTCGATCTTGGCGGCATTCGTCTCAGCGCCTGGCAATTAGTATAGAAGCACTGTTTCCCACTGTTTCTGAGGCTAATTCTTGAACCGTAAGTCATAGACGCTAGATCTTGGCGGCATTCGTCTCAGCGCCTGGCAATTAGTATAGAAGCACTGTCTTTGACTTCTCTGGATGTTTCCCAGGCGAGCTATTGACAAGTAAATCCTAGACGCTCGATCTTGGTTATTTTCGCTTTCGCGGCTGGCAGCAAAGTTCAGAACCATGTTTCTGTGAATAACTCTTGAACCGTAAGTCACAGACGCTCGCTCTTGGCTGCATTCGTTTCAGCTCGTGGCAGCCCGTCTAAAAAACACTATCTTGGACTTCTCTGGATGTTTCCCAGGCGAGCTATTGGCAGCATGTTCAGAACCACTGTTTCTGAGGCTAATTCTTGAACCGTAAGTCTTAGACGCTCGAGCTTGGCGGCATTCGTCTCAGCGCCTGGCAATTAGTATAGAAGCACTGTTTCCCACTGTTTCTGAGGCTAATTCTTGAACCGTAAGTCATAGACGCTAGATCTTGGCGGCATTCGTCTCAACGCCTGGCAATTAGTATAGAAGCACTGTCTTTGACTTCTCTGGATGTTTCCCAGGCGAGCTATTGACAAGTAAATCCTAGACGCTCGATCTTGGTTATTTTCGCTTTCGCGGCTGGCAGCAAAGTTCAGAACCATGTTTCTGTGAATAACTCTTGAACCGTAAGTCACAGACGCTCGCTCTTGGCTGCATTCGTTTCAGCTCGTGGCAGCCCGTCTAAAAAACACTATCTTGGACTTCTCTGGATGTTTCCCAGGCGAGCTATTGGCAGCATGTTCAAAACCACTGTTTCTGAGGCTAATTCTTGAACCGTAAGTCTTAGACGCTCGATCTTGGCGCCATTCGTCTCAGCGCCTGGCAATTAGTATAGAAGCACTGTTTCCCACTGTTTCTGAGGCTAATTCTTGAACCGTAAGTCATAGACGCTAGATCTTGGCGGCATTCATCTCAGCGCCTGGCAATTAGTATAGAAGCACTGTCTTTGACTTCTCTGGATGTTTCCCAGGCGAGCTATTGACAAGTAAATCCTAGACGCTCGATCTTGGTTATTTTCGCTTTCGCGGCTGGCAGCAAAGTTCAGAACCATGTTTCTGTGAATAACTCTTGAACCGTAAGTCACAGACGCTCGCTCTTGGCTGCATTCGTTTCAGCTCGTGGCAGCCCGTCTAAAAAACACTATCTTGGACTTCTCTGGATGTTTCCCAGGCGAGCTATTGGCAGCATGTTCAGAACCACTGTTTCTGAGGCTAATTCTTGAACCGTAAGTCATAGACGCTCGATCTTGGCGGCATTCGTCTCAGCGCCTGGCAATTAGTATAGAAGCACTGTTTCCCACTGTTTCTGAGGCTAATTCTTGAACCGTAAGTCATAGACGCTAGATCTTGGCGGCATTCGTCTCAGCGCCTGGCAATTAGTATAGAAGCACTGTCTTTGACTTCTCTGGATGTTTCCCAGGCGAGCTATTGACAAGTAAATCCTAGACGCTCGATCTTGGTTATTTTCGCTTTCGCGGCTGGCAGCAAAGTTCAGAACCATGTTTCTGTGAATAACTCTTGAACCGTAAGTCACAGACGCTCGCTCTTGGCTGCATTCGTTTCAGCTCGTGGCAGCCCGTCTAAAAAACACTATCTTGGACTTCTCTGGATGTTTCCCAGGCGAGCTATTGGCAGCATGTTCAGAACCACTGTTTCTGAGGCTAATTCTTGAACCGTAAGTCTTAGACGCTCGAGCTTGGCGGCATTCGTCTCAGCGCCTGGCAATTAGTATAGAAGCACTGTTTCCCACTGTTTCTGAGGCTAATTCTTGAACCGTAAGTCATAGACGCTAGATCTTGGCGGCATTCGTCTCAACGCCTGGCAATTAGTATAGAAGCACTGTCTTTGACTTCTCTGGATGTTTCCCAGGCGAGCTATTGACAAGTAAATCCTAGACGCTCGATCTTGGTTATTTTCGCTTTCGCGGCTGGCAGCAAAGTTCAGAACCATGTTTCTGTGAATAACTCTTGAACCGTAAGTCACAGACGCTCGCTCTTGGCTGCATTCGTTTCAGCTCGTGGCAGCCCGTCTAAAAAACACTATCTTGGACTTCTCTGAATGTTTCCCAGGCGAGCTATTGGCAGCATGTTCAGAACCACTGTTTCTGAGGCTAATTCTTGAACCGTAAGTCTTAGACGCTCGATCTTGGCGCCATTCGTCTCAGCGCCTGGCAATTAGTATAGAAGCACTGTTTCCCACTGTTTCTGAGGCTAATTCTTGAACCGTAAGTCATAGACGCTAGATCTTGGCGGCATTCATCTCAGCGCCTGGCAATTAGTATAGAAGCACTGTCTTTGACTTCTCTGGATGTTTCCCAGGCGAGCTATTGACAAGTACATCCTAGACGCTCGATCTTGGTTATTTTCGCTTTCGCGGCTGGCAGCAAAGTTCAGAACCATGTTTCTGTGAATAACTCTTGAACCGTAAGTCACAGACGCTCGCTCTTGGCTGCATTCGTTTCAGCTCGTGGCAGCCCGTCTAAAAAAACACTATCTTGGACTTGTCTGGATGTTTCCCAGGCGAGCTATTGGCAGCATGTTCAGAACCACTGTTTCTGAGGCTAATTCTTGAACCGTAAGTCATAGACGCTCGATCTTGGCGGCATTCGTCTCAGCGCCTGGCAATTAGTATAGAAGCACTGTCTTTGACTTCTCTGGATGTTTCCCAGGCGAGCTATTGACAAGTAAATCCTAGACGCTCGATCTTGGTTATTTTCGCTTTCGCGGCTGGCAGCAAAGTTCAGAACCATGTTTCTGTGAATAACTCTTGAACCGTAAGTCACAGACGCTCGCTCTTGGCTGCATTCGTTTCAGCTCGTGGCAGCCAGTCTAAAAAACACTATCTTGGACTTCTCTGGATGTTTCCCAGGCGAGCTATTGGCAGCATGTTCAGAACCACTGTTTCTGAGGCTAATTCTTGAACCGTAAGTCATAGACGCTCGATCTTGGCGGCATTCGTCTCATCGCCTGGCAATTAGTATAGAAGCACTGTTTCCCACTGTTTCTGAGGCTAATTCTTGAACCGTAAGTCATAGACGCTAGATCTTGGCGGCATTCGTCTCAGCGCCTGGCAATTAGTATAGAAGCACTGTCTTTGACTTCTCTGGATGTTTCCCAGGCGAGCTATTGACAAGTAAATCCTAGACGCTCGATCTTGGTTATTTTCGCTTTCGCGGCTGGCAGCAAAGTTCAGAACCATGTTTCTGTGAATAACTCTTGAACCGTAAGTCACAGACGCTCGCTCTTGGCTGCATTCGTTTCAGCTCGTGGCAGCCAGTCTAAAAAACACTATCTTGGACTTCTCTGGATGTTTCCCAGGCGAGCTATTGGCAGCATGTTCAGAACCACTGTTTCTGAGGCTAATTCTTGAACCGTAAGTCATAGACGCTCGATCTTGGCGGCATTCGTCTCAGCGCCTGGCAATTAGTATAGAAGCACTGTTTCCCACTGTTTCTGAGGCTAATTCTTGAACCGTAAGTCATAGACGCTAGATCTTGGCGGCATTCGTCTCAGCGCCTGGCAATTAGTATAGAAGCACTGTCTTTGACTTCTCTGGATGTTTCCCAGGCGAGCTATTGACAAGTAAATCCTAGACGCTCGATCTTGGTTATTTTCGCTTTCGCGGCTGGCAGCAAAGTTCAGAACCATGTTTCTGTGAATAACTCTTGAACCGTAAGTCACAGACGCTCGCTCTTGGCTGCATTCGTTTCAGCTCGTGGCAGCCCGTCTAAAAAACACTATCTTGGACTTCTCTGGATGTTTCCCAGGCGAGCTATTGGCAGCATGTTCAGAACCACTGTTTCTGAGGCTAATTCTTGAACCGTAAGTCATAGACGCTCGATCTTGGCGGCATTCGTCTCAGCGCCTGGCAATTAGTATAGAAGCACTGTTTCCCACTGTTTCTGAGGCTAATTCTTGAACCGTAAGTCATAGACGCTAGATCTTGGCGGCATTCGTCTCAGCGCCTGGCAATTAGTATAGAAGCACTGTCTTTGACTTCTCTGGATGTTTCCCAGGCGAGCTATTGACAAGTAAATCCTAGACGCTCGATCTTGGTTATTTTCGCTTTCGCGGCTGGCAGCAAAGTTCAGAACCATGTTTCTGTGAATAACTCTTGAACCGTAAGTCACAGACGCTCGCTCTTGGCTGCATTCGTTTCAGCTCGTGGCAGCCAGTCTAAAAAACACTATCTTGGACTTCTCTGGATGTTTCCCAGGCGAGCTATTGGCAGCATGTTCAGAACCACTGTTTCTGAGGCTAATTCTTGAACCGTAAGTCATAGACGCTCGATCTTGGCGGCATTCGTCTCAGCGCCTGGCAATTAGTATAGAAGCACTGTTTCCCACTGTTTCTGAGGCTAATTC
>NW_027462166.1:0-39779 GCF_050947455.1 Rhinoderma darwinii
GAGCAGGCACATTCAGCTTAGAATGGCCATTGACATTAAATGCTTTAATCCATAGTCCTTTTTAATCGATTGTGAAACAAAATCTAAACGACATAATAAAAAGTCAACCGCACTACAGATTCCCAGACAGTCTCCCACACTGGTACTAGCGAGACCTTAAGCTGTGTAACTTCTGCGGTCTGACGAGAGCAGGCACATTCAGCTTAGAATGGCCATTGACATTAAATGCTTTAATCCATAGTCCTTTTTAATCGATTGTGAAACAAAATCTAAACGACATAATAAAAAGTCAACCGCACCACGGATTCCCAGACAGTCTCCCACACTGGTACTAGCGAGGCCTTAAGCTGTGTAACTTCTGCGATCTGACGAGAGCAGGGACATTCAGCTTAGAATGGCCATTGACATTAAATGCTTTAATCCATAGTCCTTTTTAATCGATTGTGAAACAAAATCTAAACGACATAATAAAAAGTCAACCGCACCACGGATTCCCAGACAGTCTCCCACACTGGTACTAGCGAGGCGTTAAGCTGTGTATCTTCTGCGATCTAACGAGAGCAGGCACATTCAGCTTAGAATGGCCATAAACATTAAATACTTTAATCCATAGTCCTTTTTAATCGATTGTGAAACAAAATCTAAACGACATAATAAAAAGTCAACCGCACCACGGATTCCCAGACAGTCTCCCACACTGGTACTACCGAGGCCTTAAGCTGTGTAACTTCTGCGATCTGACGAGAGCAGGCACATTCAGCTTAGAATGGCCATTGACATTAAAAGCCTTAATCCATAGTCCTATTTAATCTATTGTGAAACAAAATCTAAACAACATAATAAAAAGTCAACCGCACCACGGATTCCCAGACAGTCTCCCACACTGGTACTAGCGAGGCCTTAAGCTGTGTAACTTCTGCGATCTGACGAGAGCAGGCACATTCAGCTTAGAATGGCCATTGACGTTAAATGCTTTAATCCATAGTCCTATTTAATCTATTGTGAAACAAAATCTAAACGACATAATAAAAAGTCAACCGCACCACGGATTCCCAGACAGTCACCCACACTGGTACTAGCGAGGCGTTAAGCTGTGTAACTTCTGCGATCTAACGAGAGCAGGCACATTCCGCTTAGAATGGCCATTGACATTAAATGCTTTAATCCATAGTCCTTTTTAATCTATTGTGAAACAAAATCTAAACGACATAATAAAAAGTCAACCGCACCACGCATTCCCAGACAGTCTCCCACACTGGTACTAGCGAGGCCTTAAGCTGTGTAACTTCTGCGATCTGACGAGAGCAGGGACATTCAGCTGAGAATGGCCATTGACATTAAAGGCTTTAATCCATAGTCCTTTTTAATCGATTGTTAAACAAAATCTAAACGACATAATAAAAACTCAACCGCACCACGGATTCCCAGACAGTCTCCCACACTGGTACTAGCGAGGCCTTAAGCTGTGTAACTTCTGCGTTCGGACAAGAGCAGGCACATTCAGCTTAGAATGGCCATTGACGTTAAATGCTTTAATCCATAGTCCTATTTAATCTATTGTGAAACAAAATCTAAACGACATAATAAAAAGTCAACCGCACCACGGATTCCCAGACAGTCTCCCACACTGGTACTAGCGAGGCGTTAAGCTGTGGAACTTCTGCGATCTAACGAGGGCAGGCACATTCAGCTTAGAATGGCAATTGACATTAAGTGCTTTAATCCATAGTCCTTTTTAATCGATTGTGAAACAAAATCTAAACGACATAATAAAAAGTCAACCGCACCACGGATTCCCAGACAGTCTCCCACACTGGTACTAGCGAGGCCTTAAGCAGTGTAACTTCTGCGATCTGACGAGAGCAGGCACATTCAGCTTAGAATGGCCATTGACATTAAAAGCCTTAATCCATAGTCCTATTTAATCTATTGTGAAACAAAATCTAAACAACATAATAAAAAGTCAACCGCACCACGGATTCCCAGACAGTCTCCCACACTGGTACTAGTGAGGCCTTAAGCTGTGTAACTTCTGCGATCTGAGGAGAGCAGGCACATTCAGCTTAGAATGGCCATTGACATTGAATGCTTTAATCCATAGTCCTTTTTAATCGATTGTGAAACAAAATCTAAACGACATAATAAAAAGTCAACCGCACCACGGATTCCCAGACAGTCTCCCACACTGGTACTAGCGAGGCCTTAAGCTGTATAACTTCTGCGTTCTGACGAGAGCAGGGACATTCAGCTTAGAATGGCCATTGACGTTAAATGCTTTAATCCATAGTCCTATTTAATCTATTGTGAAACAAAATCTAAACGACATAATAAAAAGTCAACCGCACCACGGATTCCCAGACAGTCTCCCACACTGGTACTAGCGAGGCCTTAAGCTGTGTAACTTCTGCGATTTGACGAGAGCAGGCACATTCAGCTTAGAATGGCCATTGACGTTAAATGCTTTAATCCATAGTCCTATTTAATCGATTGTAAAACAAAATCTAAATGACATAATAAAAACTCAACCGCACCACGGATTCCCAGACAGTCTCCCACACTGGTACTAGCGAGGCCTTAAGCTGTGTAACTTCTGCGTTCTGACGAGAGCTGTCACATTCAGCTTATAATGGCCTTTGACGTTAAATGCTTTAATCCATAGTCCTATTTAATCTATTGTGAAACAAAATCTAAACGACATAATAAAAAGTCAACCGCACCACGGATTCCCAGACAGTCTCCCACACTGGTACTAGCGAGGCCTTAAGCTGTGTAACTTCTGCGATCTGACGAGAGCAGGCACATTCAGCTTAGAATGGCCATTGACATTAAATGCTTTAATCCATAGTCCTTTTTAATCGATTGTGAAACAAAAACTAAACGACATAATAAAAAGTCAACCACACCACGGATTCCCAGACAGTCTCCCACACTGGTACTAGCGAGGCCTTAAGCTGTGTAACTTCTGCGATCTGACGAGAGCAGGCACATTCAGCTTAGAATGGCCATTGACTTTAAATGCTTTAATCCATAGTCCTTTTTAATCTATTGTGAAACAAAATCTAAACGACATAATAAAAAGTCAACCGCACCACGGATTCCCAGACAGTCACCCACACTGGTACTAGCGAGGCGTTAAGCTGTGTAACTTCTGCGATCTGACGAGAGCAGGCACATTCAGCTTAGAATGGCCATTGACATTAAAAGACTTAATCCATAGTCCTATTTAATCTATTGTGAAACAAAATCTAAACAACATAATAAAAAGTCAACTGCACCACGCATTCCCAGACAGTCTCCCACACTGGTACCAGTGAGGCCTTAAGCTGTGTAACTTCTGCGATCTGAAGAGAGCAGGGACATTCAGCTTAGAATGGCCATTGACATTAAATGCTTTAATCCATATTCCTTTTTAATCGATTGTGAAACAAAATCTAAACGACATAATAAAAACTCAACCGCACCACAGATTCCCAGACAGTCTCCCACACTGGTACTAGCAAGGCCTTAAGCTGTGTAACTTCTGCGTTCGGACGAGAGCAGGCACATTCAGCTTAGAATGGCCATTGACTTTAAATGCTTTAATCCATAGTCCTTTTTAATCTATTGTGAAACAAAATCTAAACGACAAAATAAAAAGTCAACCGCACCACGGATTCCCAGACAGTCACCCACACTGGTACTAGCGAGGCGTTAAGCTGTGTAACTTCTGCGATCTGACGAGAGCAGGCACATTCAGCTTAGAATGGCCATTGACAGTAAAAGCCTTAATCCATAGTCCTATTTAATCTATTGTGAAACAAAATCTAAACAACATAATAAAAAGTCAACTGCACCACGCATTCCCAGACAGTCTCCCACACTGGTACCAGCGAGGCCTTAAGCTGTGTAACTTCTGCGATCTGAAGAGAGCAGGGACATTCAGCTTAGAATGGCCATTGACATTAAATGCTTTAATCCATATTCCTTTTTAATCGATTGTGAAACAAAATCTAAACGACATAATAAAAACTCAACCGCACCACAGATTCCCAGACAGTCTCCCACACTGGTACTAGCGAGGCCTTAAGCTGTGTAACTTCTGCGATCTGACGAGAGCAGGAACATTCAGCTTAGAATGGCCATTGACATTAAAAGCCTTAATCCATAGTCCTATTTAATCTATTGTGAAACAAAATCTAAACAACATAATAAAAAGTCAACCGCACCACGGATTCCCAGACAGTCTCCCACACTAGTACTAGCAAGGCCTTAAGCTGTGTAACTTCTGCGATCTGACGAGAGCAGGGACATTCAGCTTAGAATGGCCATTGACATTAAATGCTTTAATCCATAGTCCTTTTTAATCGATTGTGAAACAAAATCTAAACGACATAATAAAAACTCAACCGCACCACGGATTCCCAGACAGTCTCCCACACTGGTACTAGCGAGGCCTTAAGCTGTGTAACTTCTGCATTCGGACGAGAGCAGGCACATTCAGCTTAGAATGGCCATTGACGTTAAATGCTTTAATCCATAGTCCTATTTAATCTATTGTGAAACAAAATCTAAACGACATAATAAAAAGTCAACCGCACCACGGATTCCCAGACAGTCTCCCACACTGGTACTAGCGAGGCGTTAAGCTGTGTAACTTCTGCGATCTAACGAGAGCAGGCACATTCAGCTTAGAATGAGCATTGACTTTAAATGCTTTAATCCATAGTCCTTTTTAATCGATTGTGAAACAAAATCTAAACTACATAATAAAAAGTCAACTGCACCACGGATTCCCAGACAGTCTCCCACACTGGTACTAGCGAGGCCTTAAGCTGTGTAACTTCTGCGATCTGACGAGAGCAGGCACATTCAGCTTAGAATCGCCATTGACATTAAAAGCCTTAATCCATAGTCCTATTTAATCTATTGTGAAACAAAATCTAAACAACATAATAAAAAGTCAACCGCACGACGGATTCCCAGACAGTCTCCCACACTGGTACTAGCGAGGACTTAAGCTATGTAACTTCTGCGTTCTGACGAGAGCAGGCACATTCAGCTTAGAATGGCCATTGACGTTAAATGCTTTAATCCATAGTCCTTTTTAATCGATTGTGAAACAAAATCTAAACGACATAATAAAAAGCCAACCGCACCACGGATTCCTAGACAGTCTCCCACACTGGTACTAGCGAGGCCTTAAGCTGTGTAACTTCTGCAGTCTGACGAGAGCAGGCACATTCAGCTTAGAATGGCCATTGACATTAAATGCTTTAATCCATAGTCCTTTTTAATCGATTGTGAAACAAAATCTAAACGACATAATAAAAAGTCAACAGCACCACGGATTCCCAGACAGTCTCCCACACTGGTACTAGCGAGGCCTTAAGCTGTGTAACTTCTGCGATCTGACGAGAGCAGGGACATTCAGCTTAGAATGGCCATTGACATTAAATGCTTTAATCCATAGTCCTTTTTAATCGATTGTGAAACAAAATCTAAACGACATAATAAAAATTCAACCGCACAACGGATTCCGAGACAGTCTCCCACACTGGTACTAGCGAGGCCTTAAGCTGGGTAACTTCTGCGATCTGACGAGAGCAGGCACATTCAGCTTAGATTGGCCATTGACATTAAATGCTTTAATCCATAGTCCTTTTTAATCGATTGTGAAACAAAATCTAAACGACATAATAAAAAATCAACTGCACCACGGATTCCCAGACAGTCTCCCACACTAGTACTAGCGAGGCCTTAAGCTGTGTAACTTCTGCGATCTGACGAGAGAAGACACATTCAGCTTAGAATGGCCATTGACATTAAATGCTTTAATCCATAGTCCTTTTTAATCGATTGTGAAACAAAATCTAAACGACATAATAAAAAGTCAACCGCACCACGGATTCCCAGACAGTCTCCCACACTGGTACTAGCGAGGCCTTAAGCTGTGTAACTTCTGCGTTCTGACGAGAGCAGGCACATTCAGCTTAGAATGGCCATTGACATTAAATGCTTTAATCCATAGTCCTTTTTAATCGATTGTGAAGCAAAATCTAAACGACATAATAAAAAGTCAACCGCACCACGGATTCCCAGACAGTCTCCCACACTGGTACTAGCGAGGCCTTAAGCTGTGTAACTTCTGCGATCTGACGAGAGCAGGGACATTCAGCTTAGAATGGCCATTGACATTAAATGCTTTAATCCATAGTCCTTTTTAATCGATTGTGAAACAAAATCTAAACGACATAATAAAAATTGAACCGCACCACGGATTCCCAGACAGTCTCCCACACTGGTACTAGCGAGGCGTTAAGCTGTGTAACTTCTGCGATCTGACAAGAGCAGGCACATTCAGCTTAGAATGGCCATTGACATTAAAAGCCTTAATCCATAGTCCTATTTAATCTATTGTGAAACAAAATCTAAACAACATAATAAAAAGTCAACTGCACCACGGATTCCCAGACAGTCTCCCACACTGGTACTAGCGAGGCCTTAAGCTGTGTAACTTCTGCGATCTAACGAGGGCAGGCACATTCAGCTTAGAATAGCCATTGACATTAAATGCTTTAATCCACAGTCCTTTTTAATCGATTGTGAAACAAAATCTAAACGACATAATAAAAAGTCAACCGCATCACGCATTCCCAGACAGTCTCCCACACTGGTACTAGCGAGGCCTTAAGCTGTGTAACTTCTGCGATCTGACGAGAGCAGGCACATTCAGCTTAGAATGGCCATTGACATTAAAAGCCTTAATCCATAGTCCTATTTAATCTATTGTGAAACAAAATCTAAACAACATAATAAAAAGTCAACCGCACCACGGATTCCCAGACAGTCTCCCACACTGGTACTAGCGAGGCGTTAAGCTGTGTAACTTCTGCGTTCTGACGAGAGCAGGCACATTCAGCTTAGAATGGCCATTGACATTAAAAGCCTTAATCCATAGTCCTATTTAATCTATTGTGAAACAAAATCTAAACAACATAATAAAAAGTCAACCGCACCACGCATTCCCAGACAGTCTCCCACACTGGTACCAGCGAGGCCTTAAGCTGTGTAACTTCTGCGATCTGAAGAGAGCAGGGACATTCAGCTTAGAATGGCCATTGACATTAAATGCTTTAATCCATATTCCTTTTTAATCGATTGTGAAACAAAATCTAAACGACATAATAAAAACTCAACCACACCACAGATTCCCAGACAGTCTCCCACACTGGTACTAGCGAGGCCTTAAGCTGTGTAACTTCTGCGTTCGGACGAGAGCAGGCACATTCAGCTTAGAATGGCCATTGACGTTAAATGCTTTAATCCATAGTCCTATTTAATCTATTGTGAAACAAAATCTAAACGACATAATAAAAAGTCAACCGCACCACGGATTCCCAGACAGTCTCCCACACTGGTACTAGCGAGGCGTTAAGCTGTATAACTTCTGCGATCTAACGAGAGCAGGCACATTCAGCTTAGAATGGCCATTGACTTTAAATGCTTTAATCCATAGTCCTTTTTAATCGATTGTGAAACAAAATCTAAACGACATAATAAAAAGTCAACCGCACCACGGATTCCCACACTGGTACTAGCGAGGCCTTAAGCTGTGTAACTTCTGCGATCTGACGAGAGCAGTCACATTCAGCTTAGAATGGCCATTGACATTAAAAGCCTTAATCCATAGTCCTATTTAATCTATTGTGAAACAAAATCTAAACAACACAATAAAAAGTCAACCTCACCACGGATTCCAAGACAGTCTCCCACACTGGTACTAGCGAGGACTTAAGCTATGTAACTTCTGCGTTCTGACGAGAGCAGGCACATTCAGCTTAGAATGGCCATTGACGTTAAATGCTTTAATCCATAGTCCTTTTTAATCGATTGTGAAACAAAATCTAAACGACATAATAAAAAGTCAACCGCACCACGGATTCCCAGACAGTCTCCCACACTGGTACTAGCGAGGCCTTAAGCGGTGTAACTTCTGCGATCTGACGAGAGCAGGCACATTCAGCTTAGAATGGCCATTGACATTAAATGCTTTAATCCATAGTCCTTTTTAATCGATTGTGAAACAAAATCTAAACGACATAATAAAAAGTCAACAGCACCACGGATTCCCAGACAGTCTCCCACACTGGTACTAGCGAGGCCTTAAGCTGTGTAACTTCTGCGATCTGACGAGAGCAGGCACATTCAGCTTAGAATGGCCATTGACGTTAAATGATTTAATCCATAGTCCTATTTAATCTATTGTGAAACAAAATCTAAACGACATAATAAAAAGTCAACCGCACCACGGATTCCCAGACAGTCTCCCACACTGGTACTAGGGAGGCGTTAAGCTGTGTGACTTCTGCGATCTAACGAGAGCAGGCACATTCAGCTTAGAATGGCCATTGACATTAGAAGCCTTAATCCATAGTCCTATTTAATCTATTGTGAAACAAAATCTAAACAACATAATAAAGAGTCAACCGCACCATGGATTCTCAGACAGTCTCCCACACTGGTACTAGCGAGGCCTTAAGCTGTGTAACTTCTGCGTTCTGACGAGAGAAGGCACATTCAGCTTAGAATGGCTGTTGACGTTAAATGCTTTAATCCATAGTCCTATTTAATCTATTGTGAAACATAATCTAAACGACATAATAAAAAGTCAACCGCACCACGGATTCCCAGACAGTCTCCCACACTGGTACTAGCGAGGCCTTAAGCTGTGTAACTTCTGCGATCTGACGAGAGCAGGGACATTCAGTTTAGAATGGCCATTGACATTAAATGCTTTAATCCATAGTCCTTTTTAATCGATTGTGAAACAAAATCTAAACGACATAATAAAAATGCAACCGCACCACGGATTCCCAGACAGTCTCCCACACTGGTACTAGCGAGGCCTTAAGCTGTGTAACTTCTGCGTTCTGACGAGAGCAGGCACATTCAGCTTAGAATGGCTGTTGACGTTAAATGCTTTAATCCATAGTCCTATTTAATCTATTGTGAAACATAATCTAAACGACATAATAAAAAGTCAACCGCACCACGGATTCCCAGACAGTCTCCCATACTCGTACTAGCGAGGCCTTAAGTTGTGTAACTTCTGCGATCTGACGAGATCAGGGACATTCAGCTTAGAATGGCCATTGACATTAAATGCTTTAATCCATAGTCCTTTTTAATCGATTGTGAAACAAAATCTAAACGACATAATAAAAATTCAACCGCACCACGGATTCCCAGACAGTCTCCCACACTGGTACTAGCGAGGCCTTAAGCTGTGTAATTTCTGCGTTCTGACGAGAGCAGGCACATTCAGCTTAGAATGGCCATTGACTTTGAATGCTTTAATCCAAAGTCCTATTTAATCTATTGTGAAACAAAATCTAAACGACATAATAAAAAGTCAACCGCACCACGGATTCCCAGACAGTCTCCCACACTGGTACTAGCGAGGCCTTAAGCTGTGTAACTTCTGCGATCTGACGAGAGCAGGCACATTCAGCTTAGAATGGCCATTGACATTAAATGCTTTAATCCATAGTCCTTTTTAATCGATTGTGAAACAAAATCTAAACGACATAATAAAAAGTCAACCGCACCACGGATTCCCAGACAGTCTCCCACACTGGTACTAGCGAGGCCTTAAGCTGTGTAACTTCTGCGATCTGACGAGAGCAGGTACATTCAGCTTAGAATGGCCATTGACATTAAATGCTTTAATCCATAGTCCTTTTTAATCGATTGTGAAACAAAATCTAAACGACATAATAAAAATTCAACCGCACCACGGATTCCCAGACAGTCTCCCACACTGGTACTAGCGAGGCCTTAAGCTGTGTAACTTCTGCGTTCTGACGAGAGCAGGCACATTCAGCTTAGAATGGCCATTGACGTTAAATGCTTTAATCCATAGTCCTATTTAATCTATTGTGAAACAAAATCTAAATGACATAATAAAAAGTCAACCGCACCACGGATTCCCAGACAGTCTCCCACACTGGTACTAGCGAGGCGTTAAGCTGTGTAACTTCTGCGATCTAACGAGAGCAGGCACATTCAGCTTAGAATGGCCATTGACATTAAATGCTTTAATCCATAGTCCTTTTTAATCGATTGTGAAACAAAATCTAAACGACATAATAAAAAGTCAACCGCACCACGGATTCCCAGACAGTCTCCCACACTGGTACTAGCGAGGCCTTAAGCTGTGTAACTTCTGCGATCTGACGAGAGCAGGCACATTCAGCTTAGAATGGCCATCGACATTAAAAGCCTTAAGCCTTAATCCATAGTCCTATTTAATCTATTGTGAAACAAAATCTAAACAACATAATAAAAAGTCAACCGCACCACGGATTCCCAGACAGTCTCCCACACTCGTACTAGCGAGGCCTTAAGTTGTGTAACTTCTGCGATCTGACGAGATCAGGGACATTCAGCTTAGAATGGCCATTGACATTAAATGCTTTAATCCATAGTCCTTTTTAATCGATTGTGAAACAAAATCTAAACAACATAATAAAAATTCAACCACACCACGGATTCCCAGACAGTCTCCCACACTGGTACTAGCGAGGCCTTAAGCTGTGTAATTTCTGCGTTCTGACGAGAGCAGGCACATTCAGCTTAGAATGGCCATTGACTTTAAATGCTTTAATCCATAGTCCTATTTAATCTATTGTGAAACAAAATCTAAACGACATAATAAAAAGTCAACCGCACCACGGATTCACAGACAGTCTCCCACACTGGTACTAGCGAGGCCTTAAGCTGTGTAACTTCTGCGATCTGACGAGAGCAGGCACATTCAGCTTAGAATGGCCATTGACATTAAATGCTTTAATCCATAGTCCTTTTTAATCGATTGTGAAACAAAATCTAAACGACATAATAAAAAGGCAACCGCACCACGGATTCCCAGACAGTCTCCCACACTGGTACTAGCGAGGCCTTAAGCTGTGTAACTTCTGCGATCTGACGAGAGCAGGGACATTCAGCTTAGAATGGCCATTGACATTAAATGCTTTAATCCATAGTCCTTTTTAATCGATTGTGAAACAAAATCTAAACGACATAATAAAAAGTCAACCGCACCACGGATTCCCAGACAGTCTCCCACACTGGTACTAGCGAGGCCTTAAGCTGTGTAACTTCTGCGATCTGACGAGCGCAGGCACATTCAGCTTAGAATGGCCATTGACGTTAAATGCTTTAATCCATAGTCCTATTTAATCTATTGTGAAACAAAATCTAAACGACATAATAAAAATTCAACCGCACCACGGATTCCCAGACAGTCTCCCACACTGGTACTAGCGAGGCCTTAAGCTGTGTAACTTCTGTGATCTGACGAGCGCAGGCACATTCAGCTTAGAATGGCCATTGACGTTAAATTCTTTAATCCATAGTCCTATTTAATCTATTGTGAAACAAAATCTAAACGACATAATAAAAAGTCAACCGCACCACGGATTCCCAGACAGTCTCCCACACTGGTACTAGCGAGGCGTTAAGCTATGTAACTTCTGCGATCTAACGAGAGCAGGCACATTCAGCTTAGAATGGCCATTGACATTAAATGCTTTAATCCATAGTCCTTTTTAATCGATTGTGAAACAAAATCTAAACGACATAATAAGAAGTCAACCGCACCACGGATTCCCAGACAGTCTCCCACACTGGTACTAGCAAGGCCTTAAGCTGTGTAACTTCTGCGATCTGACGAGAGCAGGCACACTCAGCTTAGAATGGCCATTGACATTAAAAGCCTTAATCCATAGTCCTATTTAATCTATTGTGAAACAAAATCTAAACAACATAATAAAAAGTCAACCGCACCACGGATTCCCAGACAGTCTCCCACACTGGTACTAGCGAGGCCTTAAGCTGTGTAACTTCTGCGATCTGACGAGAGCAGGGACATTCAGCTTAGAATGTCCATTGACAATAAATGCTTTCATCCATAGTCCTTTTTAATCGATTGTGAAACAAAATCTAAACGACATAATAAAAATTCAACCGCACCACGGATTCCCAGACAGTCTCCCACACTGGTACTAGCGAGGCCTTAAGCTGTGTAATTTCTGCGTTCTGACGAGAGCAAGCACATTCAGCTTAGAATGGCCATTGACGTTAAATGCTTTAATCCATAGTCCTATTTAATCTATTGTGAAACAAAATCTAAACGACATAATAAAAAGTCAACCGCACCACGGATTCCCAGACAGTCTCCCACACTGGTACTAGCGAGGCCTTAGGCTGTGTAACTTCTGCGATCTGACGAGAGCAGGGACATTCAGCTTAGAATGGCCATTGACATTAAGTGCTTTAATCCATAGTCCTTTTTAATCGATTGTGAAACAAAATCTAAACGACATAATAAAAATTCAACCACACCACGGATTCCCAGACAGTCTCCCACACTGGTACTAGCGAGGCCTTAAGCTGTGTAACTTCTGCGATCTGACGAGAGCAGGCACATTCAGCTTAGAATGGCCATTGACGTTAAATGCTTTAATCCATAGTCCTATTTAATCTATTGTGAAACAAAATCTAAACGACATAATAAAAAGTCAACCGCATCACGGATTCCCAGACAGTCTCCCACACTGATACTAGCGAGGCGTTAAGCTATGTAACTTCTGCGATCTAACGAGAGCAGGCACATTCAGCTTAGAATGGCCATTGACATTAAATGCTTTAATCCATAGTCCTTTTTAATCGATTGTGAAACAAAATCTAAACGACATAAGAAGTCAACCGCACCACGGATTCACAGACAGTCACCCACACTGGTACTAGAGAGGCCTTAAGCTGTGTAACTTCTGCGATCTGACGAGAGCAGGCACACTCAGCTTAGAATGGCCATTGACATTGAAAGCCTTAATCCATAGTCCTATTTAATCTATTGTGAAACAAAATCTAAACAACATAATAAAAAGTCAAGCGCACCACGGATTCCCAGACAGTCTCCCACACTGGTACTAGCGAGGCCTTAAGCTGTGTAACTTCTGCGTTCTGACGAGAGCAGGCACATTCAGCTTAGAATGGCCATTGACGTTAAATGCTTTAATCCATAGTCCTATTTAATCTATTGTGAAACAAAATCTAAACGACATAATAAAAAGTCAACCGCACCACGGATTCCCAGACAGTCTCCCACACTGGTACTAGCGAGGCCTTAAGCTGTGTAACTTCTGCGATCTAACGAGAGCAGGCACATTCAGCTTAGAATGGCCATTGACATTAAATGCTTTAATCCATAGTCCTTTTTAATCGATTGTGAAACAAAATCTAAACGACATAATAAAAAGTAAACCGCACCACGGATTCCCAGACAGTCTCCCACACTGGTACTAGCGAGGCCTTAAGCTGTGTAACTTCTGCGATCTGACGAGAGCAGGCACATTCAGCTTAGAATGGCCATTGACGTTAAATGCTTTAATCCATAGTCCTATTTAATCTATTGTGAAACAAAATCTAAACGACATAATAAAAAGTCAACCGCATCACGCATTCCCAGACAGTCTCCCACACTGGTACTAGCGAGGCGTTAAGCTATGTAACTTCTGCGATCTAACGAGAGCAGGCACATTCAGCTTAGAATGGCCGTTGACATTAAATGCTTTAATCCATAGTCCTTTTTAATCGATTGTGAAACAAAATCTAAACGACATAATAAGAAGTCAACCGCACCACGGATTCACAGACAGTCACCCACACTGGTACTAGCGAGGCCTTAAGCTGTGTAACTTCTGCGATCTGACGAGAGCAGGCACATTCAGCTTAGAATGGCCATTGACATTAAAAGCCTTAATCCATAGTCCTATTTAATCTATTGTGAAACAAAATCTAAACAACATAATAAAAAGTCAACCGCACCACGGATTCCCAGACAGTCTCCCACACTCGTACTAGCGAGGCCTTAAGTTGTGTAACTTCTGCGATCTGACGAGAGCAGGCACATTCAGCTTAGAATGGCCATTGACATTAAATGCTTTAATCCATAGTCCTTTTTAATCGATTGTGAAACAAAATCGAAACGACATAATAAAAATTCAACCGCACCACGGATTCCCAGACACTCTCCCACACTGGTACTAGCGAGGCCTTAAGCTGTGTAACTTCTGCGTTCTGACGAGAGCAGGCACATTCAGCTTAGAATGGCCATTGACGTTAAATGCTTTAATCCATAGTCCTATTTAATCTATTGTAAAACAAAATCTAAACGACATGATAAAAAGTCAACCGCACCACGGATTCCCAGACAGTCTCCCACACTGGTACTAGCGAGGCCTTAGGCTGTGTAACTTCTGCGATCTGACGAGAGCAGGGACATTCAGCTTAGAATGGCCATTGACATTAAGTGCTTTAATCCATAGTCCTATTTAATCTATTGTGAAACAAAATATAAACGACATAATAAAAAGTCAACCGCATCACGGATTCTCAGACAGTCTCCCACACTGGTACTAGCGAGGCGTTAAGCTATGTAACTTCTGCGATCTAACGAGAGCAGGCACATTCAGCTTAGAATGGCCATTGACATTAAATGCTTTAATCCATAGTCCTTTTTAATCTATTGTGAAACAAAATCTAAACAACATAATAAAAAGTCAAGCGCACCACGGATTCCCAGACAGTCTCCCACACTGGTACTAGCGAGGCCTTAAGCTGTGTAACTTCTGCGTTCTGACGAGAGCGGGCACATTCAGCTTAGAATGGCCATTGACGTTAAATGCTTTAATCCATAGTCCTATTTAATCTATTGTGAAACAAAATCTAAACGACATAATAAAAAGTTAACCGCACCACGGATTCCAGACAGTCTCCCACACTGGTACTAGCGAGGCCTTAAGCTGTGTAACTTCTGCAATCTGACGAGAGCAGGCACATTCAGCTTAGAATGGCCATTGACATTAAATGCTTTAATCCATAGTCCTTTTTAATCGATTGTGAAACAAAATCTAAACGACATAATAAAAAGTCAACCGCACCACGGATTCCCAGACAGTCTCCCACACTGGTACTAGTGAGGCCTTAAGCTGTGTAACTTCTGCGATCTGACGAGAGCAGGGACATTCAGCTTAGAATGGCAATTGACATTAAATGATTTAATCCATAGTCCTTTTTAATCGATTGTGAAACAAAATCGAAACAACATAATAAAAAGTCAACCGCACCACGGAATCCCAGACAGTCTCCCACACTGGTACTAGCGAGGCCTTAGGCTGTGTAACTTCTGCGATCTGACGAGAGCAGGGGCATTCAGCTTAGAATGGCCATTGACATTAAATGCTTTAATCCATAGTCCTTTTTAATCGATTGTGAAACAAAATCTAAACGACATAATAAAAAGTCAACCGCACCACGGATTCCCAGACAGTCTCCCACACTGGTACTAGCGAGGCCTTAAGCTGTGTAACTTCTGCGATCTGACGAGAGCAGGCACATTCAGCTTAGAATGGCCATTGACGGTAAATGCTTTAATCCATAGTCCTATTTAATCTATTGTGAAACAAAATCTAAACGACAATAAAAAGTCAACCGCACCACGGATTCCCAGACAGTCTCCCACACTGGTACTAGCGAGGCGTTAAGCTATGTAATTTCTGCGATCTAACGAGAGCAGGCACATTCAGTTTAGAATGGCCATTGACATTAAATGCTTTAATCCATAGTCCTTTTTAATCGATTGTGAAACAAAATCTAAACGACATAATAAGAAGTCAACCGCACCACGGATTCACAGACAGTCTCCCACACTGGTACTAGCGAGGCCTTAAGCTGTGTAACTTCTGCGATCTGACGAGAGCAGGCACACTCAGCTTAGAATGGCCATTGACATTAAACGCCTTAATCCATAGTCCTATTTAATCTATTGTGAAACAAAATCTAAACAACATAATAAAAAGTCAACCGCACCACGGATTCCCAGACAGTCTCCCACACTGGTACTAGCGAGGCCTTAAGCTGTGTAACTTCTGCAATTTGACAAGAGCAGGCTCATTCAGCTTAGAATGGCCATTGACATTAAATGCTTTAATCCATAGTCCTATTTCATCTATTGTGAAACAAAATCTAACGAACATAATAAAAAGTCAACCGCACCACGGATTCCCAGACAGTCTCCCACACTGGTACTAGTGAGGCCTTAAGCCGTGTAACTTCTGCGATCTGACGAGAGCAGGCACATTCAGCTTAGAATGGCCATTGACATTAAATGCTTTAATCCATAGTCCTATTTAATCTATTGTGAAACAAAATCTAAACGACATAATAAAAAGTCAACCGCATCACGGATTCCCAGACAGTCTCCCACACTGGTACTAGCGAGGCGTTAAGCTATGTAACTTCTGCGATCTAACGAGAGCAGGCACATTCAGCTTAGAATGGCCATTGACATTAAATGCTTTAATCCATAGTCCTTTTTAATCGATTGTGAAACAAAATCTAAATGACATAATAAGAAGTCAACCGCACCACGGATTCACAGACAGTCACCCACACTGGTACTAGCGAGGCCTTAAGCTGTGTAACTTCTGCGATCTGACGAGAGCAGGCACATTCAGCTTAGAATGGCCATTGACATTAAATGCTTTAATCCATAGTCCTTTTTAATCGATTGTGAAACAAAATCTAAACGACATAATAAAAAGTCAACCGCACCACGGATTCCCAGACAGTCTCCCACACTGGTACTAGCGAGGCCTTAAGCTGTGTAACTTCTGCGATCTGACGAGAGCAGGGACATTCAGCTTAGAATGGCCATTGACATTAAAAGCCTTAATCCATAGTCCTATTTAATCTATTGTGAAACAAAATCTAAACAACATAATAAAAAGTCAAGCGCACCACGGATTCCCAGACAGTCTCCCACACTGGTACTAGCGAGGCCTTAAGCTGTGTAACTTCTGCGTTCTGACGAGAGCAGGCACATTCAGCTTAGAATGGCCATTGACGTTATATGCTTTAATCCATAGTCCTATTTAATCTATTGTGAAACAAAATCTAAACGACATAATAAAAAGTCAACCGCACCACGGATTCCCAGACAGTCTCCCACACTGGTACTAGCGAGGCCTTAAGCTGTGTAACTTCTGCGATCTGACGAGAGCAGGCACATTCAGCTTAGAATGGCCATTGACGGTAAATGCTTTAATCCATAGTCCTATTTAATCTATTGTGAAACAAAATCTAAACGACATAATAAAAAGTCGACCGCACCACAGATTCCCAAACAGTCTCCCACACTGGTACTAGCGAGGCGTTAAGCTATGTAACTTCTGCGATCTAACGAGAGAAGGCACATTCAGCTTAGAATGGCCATTGACATTAAATGCTTTAATCCATAGTCCTTTTTAATCTATTGTGAAACAAAATCTAAACGACATAATAAAAATGCAACCGCACAACGGATTCCCAGACAGTCTGCCACACTGGTACTAGCGAGGCCTTAAGCTGTGTAACTTCTGCGATCTGACGAGAGCAGGCACATTCAGCTTAGAATGGCCATTGACATTAAATGCTTTAATCCATAGTCCTTTTTAATCGATTGTGAAACAAAATCTAAACGACATAATAAAAAGTCAACCGCACCACGGATTCCCAGACAGTCTCCCACACTGGTACTAGCGAGGCGTTAAGCTGTGTAACTTCTGCGATCTAACGAGAGCAGGCACATCCAGCTTTGAATGGCCATTGACATCAAATGCTTTAATCCATAGTCCTTTTTAATCGATTGTGAAACAAAATCTAAACAACATAATAAAAAGTCAACCGCACCACGGATTCCCAGACAGTCTCCCACACTGGTACTAGCGAGGCCTTAAGCTGTGTAACTTCTGCGATCTGACGAGAGCAGGCACATTCAGCTTAGAATGGCCATTGACATTAAAAGCCTTAATCCATAGTCCTATTTAATCTATTGTGAAACAAAATCTAAACAACATAATAAAAAGTCAACCGCACCACGGATTCACAGACAGTCTCCCACACTGGTACTAGCGAGGCCTTAAGCTGTGTAACTTCTGCGATCTGACGAGAGCAGGGACATTCAGCTTAGAATGGCCATTGACATTAAATGCTTTAATCCATAGTCCTTTTTAATCGATTGTGAAACAAAATCTAAACGACATAATAAAAATTCAACCGCACCACGGATTCCCAGACAGTCTCCCACACTGGTACTAGCGAGGCCTTAAGCTGTGTAACTTCTGCGATCTGACGAGAGCAGGCACATTCAGCTTAGAATGGCCATTGACGGTAAATGCTTTAATCCATAGTCCTATTTAATCTATTGTGAAACAAAATCTAAACGACATAATAAAAAGTCAACCGCACCACGGATTCCCAGACAGTCTCCCACACTGGTACTAGCGAGGCGTTAAGCTATGTAATTTCTGCGATCTAACGAGAGCAGGCACATTCAGCTTAGAATGGCCATTGACATTAAATGCTTTAATCCATAGTCCTTTTTAATCGATTGTGAAACAAAATCTAAACGACATAATAAGAAGTCAACCGCACCACGGATTCACAGACAGTCTCCCACACTGGTACTAGCGAGGCCTTAAGCTGTGTAACTTCTGCGATCTGACGAGAGCAGGCACACTCAGCTTAGAATGGCCATTGACATTAAACGCCTTAATCCATAGTCCTATTTAATCTATTGTGAAACAAAATCTAAACAACATAATAAAAAGTCAACCGCACCACGGATTCCCAGACCGTCTCCCACACTGGTACTAGCGAGGCCTTAAGCTGTGTAACTTCTGCAATTTGACAAGAGCAGGCTCATTCAGCTTAGAATGGCCATTGACATTAAATGCTTTAATCCATAGTCCTATTTAATCTATTGTGAAACAAAATCTAACGAACATAATAAAAAGTCAACCGCACCACGGATTCCCAGACAGTCTCCCACACTGGTACTAGTGAGGCCTTAAGCCGTGTAACTTCTGCGATCTGACGAGAGCAGGCACATTCAGCTTAGAATGGCCATTGACGTTAAATGCTTTAATCCATAGTCCTATTTAATCTATTGTGAAACAAAATCTAAACGACATAATAAAAAGTCAACCGCATCACGGATTCCCAGACAGTCTCCCACACTGGTACTAGCAAGGCGTTAAGCTATGTAACTTCTGCGATCTAACGAGAGCAGGCACATTCAGCTTAGAATGGCCATTGACATTAAATGCTTTAATCCATAGTCCTTTTTAATCGATTGTGAAACAAAATCTAAATGACATAATAAGAAGTCAACCGCACCACGGATTCACAGACAGTCACCCACACTGGTACTAGCGAGGCCTTAAGCTGTGTAACTTCTGCGATCTGACGAGAGCAGGCACATTCAGCTTAGAATGGCCATTGACATTAAATGCTTTAATCCATAGTCCTTTTTAATCGATTGTGAAACAAAATCTAAACGACATAATAAAAAGTCAACCGCACCACGGATTCCCAGACAGTCTCCCACACTGGTACTAGCGAGGCCTTAAGCTGTGTAACTTCTGCGATCTGACGAGAGCAGGGACATTCAGCTTAGAATGGCCATTGACATTAAAAGCCTTAATCCATAGTCCTATTTAATCTATTGTGAAACAAAATCTAAACAACATAATAAAAAGTCAAGCGCACCACGGATTCCCAGACAGTCTCCCACACTAGTACTAGCGAGGCCTTAAGCTGTGTAACTTCTGCGTTCTGACGAGAGCAGGCACATTCAGCTTAGAATGGCCATTGACGTTATATGCTTTAATCCATAGTCCTATTTAATCTATTGTGAAACAAAATCTAAACGACATAATAAAAATTCAACCGCACCACGGATTCCCAGACAGTCTCCCACACTGGTACTAGCGAGGCCTTAAGCTGTGTAACTTCTGCGATCTGACGAGAGCAGGCACATTCAGCTTAGAATGGCCATTGACGGTAAATGCTTTAATCCATAGTCCTATTTAATCTATTGTGAAACAAAATCTAAACGACATAATAAAAAGTCAACCGCACCACAGATTCCCAAACAGTCTCCCACACTGGTACTAGCGAGGCGTTAAGCTATGTAACTTCTGCGATCTAACGAGAGAAGGCACATTCAGCTTAGAATGGCCATTGACATTAAATGCTTTAATCCATAGTCCTTTTTAATCGATTGTGAAACAAAATCTAAACGACATAATAAAAAGTCAACCGCACCCCGGATTCCCAGACAGTCTCCCACACTGGTACTAGCGAGGCCTTAAGCTGTGTAACTTCTGCGATCTGACGAGAGCAGGCACATTCAGCTTAGAATGGCCATTGACATTAAATGCTTTAATCCATAGTCCTTTTTAATCGATTGTGAAACAAAATCTAAACGACATAATAAAAAGTCAACCGCACCACGGATTCCCAGACAGTCTCCCACACTGGTACTAGCGAGGCCTTAAGCTGTATAACATCTGCGATCTGACGAGAGCAGGGACATTCAGCTTAGAATGGCCATTGACATTAAATGCTTTAATCCATAGTCCTTTTTAATCTATTGTGAAACAAAATCTAAACGACATAATAAAAATTCAACCGCACAACGGATTCCCAGACAGTCTGCCACACTGGTACTAGCGAGGCCTTAAGCTGTGTAACTTCTGCGATCTGACGAGAGCAGGCACATTCAGCTTAGAATGGCCATTGACATTAAATGCTTTAATCCATAGTCCTTTTTAATCGATTGTGAAACAAAATCTAAACGACATAATAAAAAGTCAACCGCACCACGGATTCCCAGACAGTCTCCCACACTGGTACTAGCGAGGCGTTAAGCTGTGTAACTTCTGCGATCTAATGAGAGCAGGCACATTCAGCTTAGAATGGCCATTGACATTAAATGCTTTAATCCATAGTCCTTTTTAATCGATTGTGAAACAAAATCTAAACGACATAATAAAAAGTCAACCGCACCACGGATTCCCAGACAGTCTCCCACACTGGTACTAGCGAGGCTTTAAGCTGTGTAACTTCTGCGATCTGACGAGAGCAGGCACATTCAGCTTAGAATGGCCATTGACATCAAATGCTTTAATCCATAGTCCTTTTTAATCGATTGTGAAACAAAATCTAAACAACATAATAAAAAGTCAACCGCACCACGGATTCCCAGACAGTCTCCCACACTGGTACTAGCGAGGCCTTAAGCTGTGTAACTTCTGCGATCTGACGAGAGCAGGCACATTCAGCTTAGAATGGCCATTGACATTAAAAGCCTTAATCCATAGTCCTATTTAATCTATTGTGAAACAAAATCTAAACAACATAATAAAAAGTCAACCGCACCACGGATTCACAGACAGTCTCCCACACTGGTACTAGCGAGGCCTTAAACTGTGTAACTTCTGCGATCTGACGAGAGCAGGGACATTCAGCTTAGAATGGCCATTGACATTAAATGCTTTAATCCATAGTCCTTTTTAATCGATTGTGAAACAAAATCTAAACGACATAATAAAAATTCAACCGCACCACGGATTCCCAGACAGTCTCCCACACTGGTACTAGCGAGGCCTTAAGCTGTGTAACTTCTGCGATCTGACGAGAGCAGGCACATTCAGCTTAGAATGGCCATTGACGGTAAATGCTTTAATCCATAGTCCTATTTAATCTATTGTGAAACAAAATCTAAACGACATAATAAAAAGTCAACCGCACCACGGATTCCCAGACAGTCTCCCACACTGGTACTAGCGAGGCGTTAAGCTATGTAATTTCTGCGATCTAACGAGAGCAGGCACATTCAGCTTAGAATGGCCATTGACATTAAATGCTTTAATCCATAGTCCTTTTTAATCGATTGTGAAACAAAATCTAAACGACATAATAAGAAGTCAACCGCACCACGGATTCACAGACAGTCTCCCACACTGGTACTAGCGAGGCCTTAAGCTGTGTAACTTCTGCGATCTGATGAGAGCAGGCACACTCAGCTTAGAATGGCCATTGACATTAAACGCCTTAATCCATAGTCCTATTTAATCTATTGTGAAACAAAATCTAAACAACATAATAAAAAGTCAGCCGCACCACGGATTCCCAGACAGTCTCCCACACTGGTACTAGCGAGGCCTTAAGCTATGTAACTTCTGCAATTTGACAAGAGCAGGCTCATTCAGCTTAGAATGGCCATTGACATTAAATGCTTTAATCCATAGTCCTATTTAATCTATTGTGAAACAAAATCTAACGAACATAATAAAAAGTCAACCGCACCACGGATTCCCAGACAGTCTCCCACACTGGTACTAGTGAGGCCTTAAGCCGTGTAACTTCTGCGATCTGACGAGAGCAGGCACATTCAGCTTAGAATGGCCATTGACATTAAATGCTTTAATCCATAGTCCTATTTAATCTATTGTGAAACAAAATCTAAACGACATAATAAAAAGTCAACCGCATCACGGATTCCCAGACAGTCTCCCACACTGGTACTAGCGAGGCGTTAAGCTATGTAACTTCTGCGATCTAACGAGAGCAGGCACATTCAGCTTAGAATGGCCATTGACATTAAATGCTTTAATCCATAGTCCTTTTTAATCGATTGTGAAACAAAATCTAAATGACATAATAAGAAGTCAACCGCACCACGGATTCACAGACAGTCACCCACACTGGTACTAGCGAGGCCTTAAGCTGTGTAACTTCTGCGATCTGACGAGAGCAGGCACATTCAGCTTAGAATGGCCATTGACATTAAATGCTTTAATCCATAGTCCTTTTTAATCGATTGTGAAACAAAATCTAAACGACATAATAAAAAGTCAACCGCACCACGGATTCCCAGACAGTCTCCCACACTGGTACTAGCGAGGCCTTAAGCTGTGTAACTTCTGCGATCTGACGAGAGCAGGGACATTCAGCTTAGAATGGCCATTGACATTAAAAGCCTTAATCCATAGTCCTATTTAATCTATTGTGAAACAAAATCTAAACAACATAATAAAAAGTCAAGCGCACCACGGATTCCCAGACAGTCTCCCACACTGGTACTAGCGAGGCCTTAAGCTGTGTAACTTCTGCGTTCTGACGAGAGCAGGCACATTCAGCTTAGAATGGCCATTGACGTTATATGCTTTAATCCATAGTCCTATTTAATCTATTGTGAAACAAAATCTAAACGACATAATAAAAATTCAACCGCACCACGGATTCCCAGACAGTCTCCCACACTGGTACTAGCGAGGCCTTAAGCTGTGTAACTTCTGCGATCTGACGAGAGCAGGCACATTCAGCTTAGAATGGCCATTGACGGTAAATGCTTTAATCCATAGTCCTATTTAATCTATTGTGAAACAAAATCTAAACGACATAATAAAAAGTCAACCGCACCACAGATTCCCAAACAGTCTCCCACACTGGTACTAGCGAGGCGTTAAGCTATGTAACTTCTGCGATCTAACGAGAGAAGGCACATTCAGCTTAGAATGGCCATTGACATTAAATGCTTTAATTCATAGTCCTTTTTAATCGATTGTGAAACAAAATCTAAACGACATAATAAAAAGTCAACCGCACCCCGGATTCCCAGACAGTCTCCCACACTGGTACTAGCGAGGCCTTAAGCTGTGTAACTTCTGCGATCTGACGAGAGCAGGCACATTCAGCTTAGAATGGCCATTGACATTAAATGCTTTAATCCATAGTCCTTTTTAATCGATTGTGAAACAAAATCTAAACGACATAATAAAAAGTCAACCACACCACGGATTCCCAGACAGTCTCCCACACTGGTACTAGCGAGGCCTTAAGCTGTATAACATCTGCGATCTGACGAGAGCAGGGACATTCAGCTTAGAATGGCCATTGACATTAAATGCTTTAATCCATAGTCCTTTTTAATCTATTGTGAAACAAAATCTAAACGACATAATAAAAATTCAACCGCACAACGGATTCCCAGACAGTCTGCCACACTGGTACTAGCGAGGCCTTAAGCTGTGTAACTTCTGCGATCTGACGAGAGCAGGCACATTCAGCTTAGAATGGCCATTGACGTTAAATGCTTTAATCCATAGTCCTATTTAATCTATTGTGAAACAAAATCTAAACGACATAATAAAAAGTCAACCGCACCACGGATTCCCAGACAGTCTCCCACACTGGTACAAGCGAGGCCTTAAGCTGTGTAACTTCTGCGATCTGACGAGAGCAGGGACATTCAGCTTAGAATGGCCATTGACATTAAATGCTTTAATCCATAGTCCTTTTTAATCGATTGTGAAACAAAATCTAAACGACATAATAAAAATTAGACCGCACCACGGATTCCCAGACAGTCTCCCACACTGGTACTAGCGAGGCCTTAAGCTGTGTAACTTCTGCGATCTGACGAGAGCAGGCAAATTCAGCTTAGAATGGCCATTGATGTTAAATGCTTTAATCCATAGTCCTATTTAATCTATTGTGAAACAAAATCTAAACGACATAATAAAAAGTCAACCGCACCACGGATTCCCAGACAGTCTCCCACACTGGTACTAGCGAGGCGTTAAGCTGTGTAACTTCTGCGATCTAACGAGAGCAGGCACATCCAGCTTAGAATGGGCATTGACATTAAATGCTTTAATCCATAGTCCTTTTTAATCGATTGTGAAACAAAATCTAAACGACATAATAAAAAATCAACCGCACCACGGATTCCCAGACAGTCTCCCACACTGTTACTAGCGAGGCCTTAAGCTGTGTAACTTCTGCGATCTGACGAGAGCAGGCACATTCAGCTTAGAATGTCCATTGACATTAAAAGTCTTAATCCATAGTCCTATTTAATCTATTGTGAAACAAAATCTAAACAACATAGTAAAAAGTCAACCGCACCACGGATTCCCAGACAGTCTCCCACACTGATACTAGCGAGGCCTTAAGCTGTGTAACTTCTGCGATCTGACGAGAGCAGGCACATTCAGCTTAGAATGGCCATTGACATTAAATGCTTTAATTTATAGTCCTTTTTAATCGATTGTGAAACAAAATCTAAACGACATAATAAAAAGTCAACTGCACCACGGATTCCCAGACAGTCTCCCACACTGGTACTAGCGAGGCCTTAAGCTGTGTAACTTCTGCGATCTGACGAGAGCAGGGACATTCATCTTAGAATGGCCATTGACATTAAATGCTTTAATCCATAGTCCTTTTTAATCGATTGTGAAACAAAATCTAAACGACATAATAAAAATTCAACCGCACCACGGATTCCCAGACAGTCTCCCACACTGGTACTAGCGAGGCCTTAAGCTGTGTAACTTCTGCGATCTGACGAGAGCAGGCACATTCAGCTTAGAATGGCCATTGACTTTAAATGCTTTAATCCATAGTCCTATTTAATCTATTGTGAAACAAAATCTAAACAACATAATAAAAAGTCAACCGCACCACGGATTCCCAGACAGTCTCCCACACTGGTACTAGCGAGGCATTAAGCTGCGTAACTTCTGCGATCTAACGAGAGCAGGCACATTCAGCTTAGAATGGCCATTGACATTAAATGTTTTAATCCATAGTCCTTTTTAATCGATTGTGAAACAAAATCTAAACAACATAATAAAAAGTCAACTGCACCACGGATTCCCAGACAGTCTCCCACACTGGTACTAGCGAGGCCTTAAGCTGTGTAACTTCTGCGATCTGACGAGAGCAGGCACATTCAGCTTAGAATGGCCATTGACATTAAAAGCCTTAATCCATAGTCCTATTTAATCTATTGTGAAACAAAATCTAAACAACATAATAAAAAGTCAACCGCACCACGGATTCCCAGACAGTCTCCCACACTGGTACTAGCGAGGCCTTAAGCTGTGTAACTTCTGCGATCTGACGAGAGCAGGCACATTCAGCTTAGAATGGCCACTGACATTAAATGCTTTAATCCAAAGTCCTTTTTAATCGATTGTGAAACAAAATCTAAACGACATAATAAAAAGTCAACCGCACCACGGATTCCCAGACAGTCTCCCACACTGGTACTAGCGAGGCCTTAAGCTGTGTAACTTCTGCGATCTGACGAGAGCAGGGACATTCAGCTTAGAATGGCCATTGACGTGAAATGCTTTAATCCATAGTCCTATTTAATCTATTGTGAAACAAAATCTAAACGACATAATAAAAAGTCAACCGCACCACGGATTCCCAGACAGTCTCCCACACTGGTACTAGCGAGGCCTTAAGCTGTGTAACTTCTGCGATCTGACGAGAGCAGGGACATTCAGCTTAGAATGGCCATTGACATTAAATGCTTTAATCCATAGTCCTTTTTAATCGATTGTGAAACAAAATCTAAACGACATAATAAAAATTCAACCGCACCACGGATTCCCAGACAGTCTCCCACACTGGTACTAGCGAGGCCTTAAGCTGTGTAACTTCTGCAATCTGACGAAAGCAGGCACATTCAGCTTAGAATGGCCATTGACATTAAATGCTTTAATCCATAGTCCTTTTTAATCGATTGTGAAACAAAATCTAAACGACATAATAAAAAGTCAACCGCACCACGGATTCCCAGACAGTCTCCCACACTGGTACTAGCGAGGCCTTAAGCTGTGTAAACTTCTGCGATCTGGCGAGAGCAGACACATTCAGCTTAGAATGGCCATTGACATTAAATGCTTTAATCCATAGTCCTTTTTAATCGATTGTGAAACAAAATCTAAACGACATAATATAAAGTCAGCCGCACCACGGATTCCCAGACAGTCTCCCACACTGGTACTAGCGAGGCATTAAGCTGTGTAACTTCTGCGATCTGACGAGAGCAGGGACATTCAGCTTAGAATGGCCATTGACATTAAATGCTGTAATCCATAGTCCTTTTTAATCGATTGTGAAACAAAATCTAAACGACATAATAAAAATTCAACCGCACCACGGATTCCCAGACAGTCTCCCACACTGGTACTAGCGAGGCCTTAAGCTGTGTAACTTCTGCGATCTGACGAGAGCAGGCACATTCAGCTTAGAATGGCCATTGACGTTAAATGATTTAATCCATAGTCCTAATTAATCTATTGTGAAACAAAATCTAAACGACATAATAAAAAGTCAACCGCACCACGGATTCCCAGACAGTCTCCCACACTGGTACTAGCAAAGCTTTAAGCTGTGTAACTTCTGCGATCTGACGAGAGCAGGCACATTCAGCTTAGAATGGCCATTGACATTAAAAGCTTTAATCCATAGTCCTTTTTAATCGATTGTGAAACAAAATCTAAACGACATAATAAAAATTCAACCGCACCACGGATTCCCAGACAGTCTCCCACACTGGTACTAGCGAGGCCTTAAGCTGTGTAACTTCTGCGATCTGACGAGAGCAGGCACATTCAGCTTAGAATGGCCATTGACATTAAATGCTTTAATCCATAGTCCTTTTTAATCGATTGTGAAACAAAATCTAAACGACATAATAAAAAGTCAACCGCACCACGGATTCCCAGACAGTCTCCCACACTGGTACTAGCGAGGCCTTAAGCTGTGTAACTTCTGCGATCTGACGAGAGCAGGGACATTCAGCTTAGAATGGCCATTGACATTAAATGCTTTAATCCATAGTCCTATTTAATCTATTGTGAAACAAAATCTAAACAACATAATAAAAAGTCAACCGCACCACGGATTCCCAGACAGTCTCCCACACTGGTACTAGCGAGGCCTTAAGCTTTGTAACTTCTGCGATCTGACGAGAGCAGGGACATTCAGCTTAGAATGGCCATTGACATTAAATGCTTTAATCCATAGTCCTTTTTAATCGATTGTAAAACAAAATCTAAACGACATAATAAAAATTCAACCGCACCACGGATTCCCAGACAGTCTCCCACACTGGTACTAGCGAGGCCTTAAGCTGTGTAACTTCTGCGATCTGACGAGAGCAGGGAAATTCATCTTAGAATGGCCATTGACATTAAATGCTTTAATCCATAGTCCTTTTTAATCGATTGTGAAACAAAATCTAAACTACATAATAAAAATTCAACCGCACCACGGATTCCCAGACAGTCTCCCACACTGGTACTAGCGAGGCCTTAAGCTGTGTAACTTCTGCGATCTGACGAGAGCAGGCACATTCAGCTTAGAATGGCCATTGACGTTAAATGCTTTAATCCATAGTCCTATTTAATCTATTGTGAAACAAAATCTAAACGACATAATAAAAAGTCAACCGCACCACGGATTCCCAGACAGTCTCCCACACTGGTACTAGCGAGGCGTTAAGCTGCGTAACTTCTGCGATGTAACGAGAGCAGGCACATTCAGCTTAGAATGGCCATTGACTTTAAATGCTTTAATCCATAGTCCTTTTTAATCGATTGTGAAACAAAATCTAAACGACATAATAAAAAGTCAACCGCACCACGGATTCCCAGACAGTCTCCCACACTGGTACTAGCGAGGCCTTAAGCTGTGTAACTTCTGCGATCTGACGAGAGCAGGCACATTCAGCTTAGAATGGCCATTGACATCAAAAGCCTTAATCCATAGTCCTATTTAATCTATTGTGAAACAAAATCTAAACAACATAATAAAAAGTCAACCGCACCACGGATTCCCAGACAGTCTCCCACACTGGTACTAGCGAGGCCTTAAGCTGTGTAACTTCTGCGATCTGACGAGGGCAGGCACATTCAGCTTAGAATGGCCATTGACATTAAATGCTTTAATCCATAGTCCTTTTTAATCGATTGTGAAACAAAATCTAAACGACATAATAAAAAGTCAACCGCACCACGGATTCCCAGACAGTCTCCCACACTGGTACTAGCGAGGCGTTAAGCTGTGTAACTTCTGCGATCTAACGAGAGCAGGCACATCCAGCTTAGAATGGCCATTGACATTAAATACTTTAATCCATAGTCCTTTTTAATCGATTGTGAAACAAAATCTAAACGACATAATAAAAAGTCAACCGCACCACGGATTCCCAGACAGTCTCCCACACTGGTACTAGCGAGGCGTTAAGCTGTGTAACTTCTGCGATCTAACGAGAGCAGGCACATCCAGCTTAGAATGGCCATTGACATTAAATGTTTTAATCCATAGTCCTTTTTAATCGATTGTGAAACAAAATCTAAACGACATAATAAAAAGTCAACCGCACCACGGATTCCCAGACAGTCTCCCACACTGGTACTAGCGAGGCCTTAAGCTGTGTAACTTCTGCGATCTGACGAGAGCAGGCACATCCAGCTTAGAATGGCCAGTGACATTAAATGCTTTAATCCATAGTCCTTTTTAATCGATTGTGAAACAAAATCTAAACGATATAATAAAAAGTCAACCGCACCACGGATTCCCAGACAGACTCCCACACTGGTACTAGCGAGGCCTTAAGCTGTGTAACTTCTGCGATCTGACGAGAGCAGGGACATTCAGCTTAGAATGGCCATTGACATTAAATGCTGTAATCCATAGTCCTTTTTAATCGATTGTGAAACAAAATCTAAACGACATAATAAAAATTCAACCGCACCACGGATTCCCAGACAGTCTACCACACTGGTACTAGCGAGGCCTTAAGCTGTGTAACTTCTGCGTTCTGACGAGAGCAGGCACATTCAGCTTAGAATGGCCATTGACGTTAAATGCTTTAATCCATAGTCCTATTTAATCTATTGTGAAACAAAATCTAAACGCCATAATAAAAAGTCAACCGCACCACGGATTCCCAGACAGTCTCCCACACTGGTACTAGCGAGGCCTTAAGCTGTGTAACTTCTGCGATCTGACGAAAGCAGGCACATTCAGCTTAGAATGGCCATTGACATTAAATGCTTTAATCCATAGTCATTTTTAATCGATTGTGAAACAAAATCTAAACGACATAATAAAAATTCAACCGCACCACGGATTCCCAGACAGTCTCCCACACTGGTACTAGCGAGGCCTTAAGCTGTGTAACTTCTGCAATCTGACGAGTGCAGGCACATTCAGCTTAGAATGGCCATTGACATTGAATGCTTTAATCCATAGTCCTTTTTAATCGATTGTGAAACAAAATCTAAACGACATAATAAAAAGTCAACCGCACCACGGATTCCCAGACAGTCTCCCACACTGGTACTAGCGAGGCCTTAAGCTGTGTAACTTCTGCGATCTGACGAGAGCAGGCACATTCAGCTTAGAATGGCCATTGACATTAAATGCTTTAATCCATAGTCCTATTTAATCTATTGTGAAACAAAATCTAAACGACATAATAAAAAGTCAACCGCACCACGGATTCCCAGACAGTCTCCCACACTGGTACTAGCGAGGCCTTAAGCTGTGTAACTTCTGCGATCTGACGAGAGCAGGGACATTCAGTTTAGAATGGCCATTGACATTAAATGCTTTCATCCATAGTCCTTTTTAATCGATTGTGAAACAAAATCTAAACGACATAATAAAAAGGCAACCGCACCACGGATTCCCAGACAGTCTCCCACACTGGTACTAGCGAGGATTTAAGCTGTGTAACTTCTGCGATCTAACGAGAGCAGGCACATTCAGCTTAGAATGAGCATTGACTTTAAATGTTTTAATCCATAGTCCTTTTTAATCGATTGTGAAACAAAATCTAAACTACATAATAAAAAGTCAACCGCACCACGGATTCCCAGACAGTCTCCCTCACTGGTACTAGCGAGGCCTTAAGCTGTGTAACTTCTGCGATCTGACGAGAGCAGGCACATTCAGCTTAGAATGGCCATTGACATTAAAAGCCTTAATCCATAGTCCTATTTAATCTATTGTGAAACAAAATCTAAACAACATAATAAAAAGTCAACCGCACCACGGATTCCCAGACAGTCTCCCACACTGGTACTAGCGAGGACTTAAGCTATGTAACTTCTGCGTTCTGACGAGAGCAGGCACATTCAGCTTAGAATGGCCATTGACATTAAATGCTTTAATCCATAGTCCTTTTTAATCGATTGTGAAACAAAATCTAAACGACATAATAAAAAGTCAACCGCACCACGGATTCCTAGACAGTGTCCCACACTGATACTAGCGAGGCCTTAAGCTGTGTAACTTCTGCGATCTGACGAGAGCAGGCACATTCAGCTTAGAATGGCCATTGACATTAAATGCTTTAATCCATAGTCCTTTTTAATCGATTGTGAAACAAAATCTAAACGACATAATAAAAATTCAACCGCACCACGGATTCCGAGACAGTCTCCCACACTGGTACTAGCGAGGCCTTAAGCTGTGTAACTTCTGCGATCTGACGAGAGCAGGCACATTCAGCTTAGAATGGCCATTGACATTAAATGCTTTAATCCATAGTCCTTTTTAATCGATTGTGAAGCAAAATCTAAACGACATAATAAAAAGTCAACCGCACCACGGATTCCCAGACAGTCTCCCACACTGGTACTAGCGAGGCCTTAAGCTGTGTAACTTCTGCGATCTGACGAGAGCAGGGACATTCAGCTTAGAATGGCCATTGACATTAAATGCTTTAATCCATAGTCCTTTTTAATCGATTGTGAAACAAAATCTAAACGACATAATAAAAATTCAACCGCACCACGGATTCCCAGACAGTCTCCCACACTGGTACTAGCGAGGCGTTAAGCTGTGTAACTTCTGCGATCTGACGAGAGCAGGCACATTCAGCTTAGAATGGCCATTGACATTAAAAGCCTTAATCCATAGTCCTATTTAATCTATTGTGAAACAAAATCTAAACAACATAATAAAAAGTCAACTGCACCACGGATTCCCAGACAGTCTCCCACACTGGTACTAGCGAGGCGTTAAGCTGTGTAACTTCTGCGATCTAACGAGGGCAGGCACATTCCGCTTAGAATAGCCATTGACATTAAAAGCCTTAATCCATAGTCCTATTTAATCTATTGTGAAACAAAATCTAAACAACATAATAAAAAGTCAACCGCACCACGCATTCCCAGACAGTCTCCCACACTGGTACCAGCGAGGCCTTAAGCTGTGTAACTTCTGCGATCTGAAGAGAGCAGGGACATTCAGCTTAGAATGGCCATTGACATTAAATGCTTTAATCCATATTCCTTTTTAATCGATTGTGAAACAAAATCTAAACGACATAATAAAAACTCAACCGCACCACAGATTCCCAGACAGTCTCCCACACTAGTACTAGCGAGGCCTTAAGCTGTGTAACTTCTGCGTTCGGACGAGAGCAGGCACATTCAGCTTAGAATGGCCATTGACGTTAAATGCTTTAATCCATAGTCCTATTTAATCTATTGTGAAACAAAATCTAAACGACATAATAAAAAGTCAACCGCACCACGGATTCCCAGACAGTCTCCCACACTGGTACTAGCGAGGCGTTAAGCTGTGTAACTTCTGCGATCTAACGAGAGCAGGCACATTCAGCTTAGAATGGCCATTGACTTTAAATGCTTTAATCCATAGTCCTTTTTAATCGATTGTGAAACAAAATATAAACGACATAATAAATAGTCAACCGCACCACGGATTCCCAGACAGTCTCCCACACTGGTACTAGTGAGGCCTTAAGCTGTGTAACTTCTGCGATCTGACGAGAGCAGTCACATTCAGCTTAGAATGGCCATTGACTTTAAAAGCCTTAATCCATAGTCCTATTTAATCTATTGTGAAACAAAATCTAAACAACATAATAAAAAGTCAACCGCACCACGGATTCCAAGACAGTCTCCCACACTGGTACTAGCGAGGACTTAAGCTATGTAACTTCTGCGTTCTGACGAGAGCAGGCACATTCAGCTTAGAATAGCCATTGACGTTAAATGCTTTAATCCATAGTCCTTTTTAATCGATTGTGAAACAAAATCTAAACGACATAATAAAAAGTCAACCGCACCACGGATTCCCAGACAGTCTCCCACACTGGTACTAGCGAGGCCTTAAGCTGTGTAACTTCTGCAATCTGACGAGAGCAGGCACATTCAGCTTAGAATGGCCATTGACATTAAATGCTTTAATCCATAGTCCTTTTTAATCGATTGTGAAACAAAATCTAAACGACGTAATAAAAAGTCAACAGCACCACGGATTCCCAGACAGTCTCCCACACTGGTACTAGCGAGGCCTTAAGCTGGGTAACTTCTGCGATCTGACGAGAGCAGGCACATTCAGCTTAGAATGGCCATTGACGTTAAGTGATTTAATCCATAGTCCTATTTAATCTATTGTGAAACAAAATCTAAACGACATAATAAAAAGTCAACCGCACCACGGATTCCCAGACAGTCTCCCACACTGGTACTAGGGAGGCGTTAAGCTGTGTAACTTCTGCGATCTAACGAGAGCAGGCACATTCAGCTTAGAATGGCCATTGACATTAAAAGCCTTAATCCATAGTCCTATTTAATCTATTGTGAAACAAAATCTAAACAACATAATAAAAAGTCAACCGCACCATGGATTCCCAGACAGTCTCCCACACTGGTACTAGCGAGGCCTTAAGCTGTGTAACTTCTGCGATCTGACGAGAGCAGGGACATTCAGTTTAGAATGGCCATTGACATTAAATGCTTTAATCCATAGTCCTTTTTAATCGATTGTGAAACAAAATCAAAACGACATAATAAAAATGCAACCGCACCACGGATTCCCAGACAGTCTCCCACACTGGTACTAGCGAGGCCTTAAGCTGTGTAACTTCTGCGATCTGACGAGAGCAGGCACATTCAGCTTAGAATGGCTATTGACGTTAAATGCTTTAATCCATAGTCCTATTTAATCTATTGTGAAACATAATCTAAACGACATAATAAAAAGTCAATCGCACCAAGGATTCCCAGACAGTCTCCCACACTGGTACTAGCGAGGCCTTAAGCTGTATATCTTCTGCGATCTGACGAGAGCAGGCACATTCAGCTTAGAATGGCCATTGACATTAAAATCCTTAATCCATAGTCCTATTTAATCTATTGTGAAACAAAATCTAAACAACATAATAAAAATTCAACCGCACCACGGATTCCCAGACAGTCTCCCACACTGGTACTAGCGAGGCCTTAAGCTGTGTAACTTCTGCGATCTGACGAGAGCAGGGACATTCCGTTTAGAATGGCCATTGACATTAAATGCTTTAATCCATAGTCCTTTTTAATCGATTGTGAAACAAAATCTAAACGACATAATAAAAATTCAACCGCACCACGGATTCCCAGACAGTCTCCCACACTGGTACTAGCGAGGCCTTAAGCTGTGTAACTTCTGCGTTCTGACGAGAGCAGGCACATTCAGCTTAGAATGGATATTGACGTTAAATGATTTAATCCATAGTCCTATTTAATCTATTGTGAAACATAATCTAAACGACATAATAAAAAGTCAACCGCACCACGGATTCCCAGACAGTCTCCCACACTGGTACTAGCGAGGCCTTAAGCTGTGTAACTTCTGCGATCTGACGAGAGCAGGGACATTCAGCTTAGAATGGCCATTGACATTAAATGCTTTAATCCATAGTCCTTTTTAATCGATTGTGAAACAAAATCTAAACGACATAATAAAAATTCAACCGCACCACGGATTCCCAGACAGTCTCCCACACTGGTACTAGCGAGGCCTTAAGCTGTGTAACTTCTGCGATCTGACGAGAGCAGGCACATTCAGCTTAGAATGGCCATTGACATTAAATGGTTTAATCCATAGTCCTATTTAATCTATTGTGAAACAAAATCTAAACGAAATAATAAAAAGTCAACCGCACCACGGATTCCCAGACAGTCTCCCACACTGGTACTAGCAAGGCGTTAAGCTGTTTAACTTCTGCGATCTAACGAGAGCATGCACATTCAGCTTACAATGGCCATTGACATTAAATGCTTTAATCCATAGTCCTTTTTAATCGATTGTGAAACAAAATCTAAACGACATAATAAAAAGTCAACCGCACCACGGATTCCCAGACAGTCTCCCACACTGGTACTAGCGAGGCCTTAAGCTGTGTAACTTCTGCGATCTGACGAGAGCAGGCACATTCAGCTTAGAATGGCCATTGACATTAAATGCTTTAATCCATAGTCCTTTTTAATCGATTGTGAAACAAAATCTAAACGACATAATAAAAAGTCAACAGCACCACGGATTCCCAGACAGTCTCCCACACTGGTACTAGCGAGGCCTTAAGCTGGGTAACTTCTGCGATCTGATGAGAGCAGGCACATTCAGCTTAGAATGGCCATTGGCGTTAAATGATTTAATCCATAGTCCTATTTAATCTATTGTGAAACAAAATCTAAACGACATAATAAAAATTCAACCGCACCACGGATTCCCAGACAGTCTCCCACACTGGTACTAGCGAGGCCTTAAGCTGTGTAACTTCTGCGTTCTGACGAGAGCAGGCACATTCAGCTTAGAATGGATATTGACTTTAAATGATTTAATCCATAGTCCTATTTAATCTATTGTGAAACAAAATCTAAACAACATAATAAAAAGTCAACCGCACCATGCATTCCCAGACAGTCTCCCACACTGGTACCAGCGAGGCCTTAAGCTGTGTAACTTCTGCGATCTGACGAGAGCAGGGACATTCAGCTTAGAATGGCCATTGACGTTAAAGGCTTTAATCCATAGTCCTTTTTAATCGATTGTGAAACAAAATCGAAACGACATAATAAAAAGTCAACCGCACCACGGATTCCCAGACAGTCTCCCACACTGGTACTAGCGAGGCCTTAAGCTGTGTAACTTCTGCGTTCTGACGAGAGCAGGCACATTCAGCTTAGAATGGCCCTTGACGGTAAATGCTTTAATCCATAGTCCTATTTAATCTATTGTGAAACAAAATCTAAATGACATAATAAAAAGTCAACCGCACCATGGATTCCCAGACAGTCTCCCACACTGGTACTAGCGAGGCCTTAAGCTGTGTAACTTCTGCGATCTGACGAGAGCAGGCACATTCAGCTTAGAATGGCCATTGACATTAAATGCTTTAATCCATAGTCCTTTTTAATCGATTGTGAAACAAAATCTAAACGACATAATAAAAAGTCAACCGCACCACGGATTCACAGACAGTCTCCCACACTGGTACTAGCGAGGCCTTAGGCTGTGTAACTTCTGCGATCTGACGAGAGCAGGCACGTTCAGCTTAGAATGGCCATTGACATTAAAAGCCTTAATCCATAGTCCTATTTAATCTATTGTGAAACAAAATCTAAACAACATAATAAAAAGTCAACCACACCACGGATTCCCAGACAGTCTCCCACACTGGTACTAGCGAGGCCTTAAGCTGTGTAACTTCTGCGATATGACGAGAGCAGACACATTCAGCTTAGAATGGCCATTGACATTAAATGCTTTAATCCATAGTCCTTTTTAATCGATTGTGAAACAAAATCTAAACGACATAATAAAATGTCAACCGCACCACGGATTCCCAGACAGTCTCCCACACTGGTACTAGCGAGGCCTTAAGCTGTGTAACTTCTGCGATCTGACGAGAGCAGGGACATTCAGCTTAGAATGGCCATTGACATTAAATACTTTAATCCATAGTCCTTTTTAATCGATTGTGAAAGAAAATCTAAACGATATAATAAAAATTCAATCGCACCACGGATTCCCAGACAGTCTCCCACACTGGTACTAGCGAGGCCTTAAGCTGTGTAACTTCTGCGATCTGACGAGAGCAGGCACATTCAGCTTAGAATGACCATTGACATTAAATGCTTTAATCCATAGTCCTATTTAATCTATTGTGAAACAAAATCTAAACGACATAATAAAAAGTCAACCGCACCACGGATTCCCAGACAGTCTCCCACACTGGTACTAGCGAGGCGTTAAGCTGTGTAACTTCTGCGATCTAACGAGAGCAGGCATATTCAGCTTAGAATGGCCATTGACATTAAATGCTTTAATCCATAGTCCTTTTTAATCGATTGTGAAACAAAATCTAAGCGACATAATAAAAAGTCAACCGCACCACAAACTCCCAGACAGTCTCCCACACTGGTACTAGCAAGGCCTTAAGCTTTGTAACTTCTGCTATCTGACGAGAGCAGGCACATTCAGCTTAGAATGGCCATTGACATTAAAAGCCTTAATCCATAGTCCTATTTAATCTATTGTGAAACAAAATCTAAACAACATAATAAAAATTCAACCACACTACGGATTCCCAGACAGTCTCCCACACTGGTACTAGCGAGGCCTTAAGCTGTGTAACTTCTGCGATCTGACGAGAGCAGGCACATTCAGCTTAGAATGGCAATTGACGTTAAATGCTTTAATCCATAGTCCTATTTAATCTATTGTGAAACAAAATCTAAACGACTTAATAAAAAGTCAACCGCACCACGGATTCACAGACAGTCTCCCACACTGGTACTAGCGAGGCGTTAAGCTGTGTAACTTCTGCGATCTAACGAGAGCAGGCACATTCAGCTTAGAATGGCCATTGACATTAAATGCTTTAATCCATAGTACTTTTTAATCGATTGTGAAACAAAATCTAAACGACATAATAAAAAGTCAACCGCACCACGGATTCACAGACAGTCTCCCACACTAGTACTAGCGAGGCCTTAAGCTGTGTAACTTCTGCGATCTGACGAGAGCAGGCACGTTCAGCTTAGAATGGCCATTGACATTAAAAGCCTTAATCCATAGTCCTATTTAATCTATTGTGAAACAAAATCTAAACAACATAATAAAAAGTCAACCACACCACGGATTCCCAGACAGTCTCCCACACTGGTACTAGCGAGGCCTTAAGCTGTGTAACTTCTGCGATCTGACGAGAGCAGACACATTCAGCTTAGAATGGCCATTGACATTAAATGCTTTAATCCATAGTCCTTTTTAATCGATTGTGAAACAAAATCTAAACGACATAATAAAAAGTCAACCGCACCACGGATTCCCAGACAGTCTCCCACACTAGTACTAGCGAGGCGTTAAGCTGTGTAACTTCTGCGATCTAACGAGAGCAGGCACATTCAGCTTAGAATGGCCATTGACATTAAATGCTTTAATCCATAGTCCTTTTTAATCGATTGTGAAACAAAATCTAAACGACATAATAAAAAGTCAACCGCACCACGGATTCACAGACTGTCTCCCACACTGGTACTAGCGAGGCCTTAAGCTGTGTAACTTCTGCGATCTGACGAGAGCAGGCACATTCAGCTTAGAATGGCCATTGACATTAAAAGCCTTAATCCATAGTCCTATTTAATCTATTGTGAAACAAAATCTAAACAACTTAATAAATAGTCAACTGCACCACGGATTCCCAGACAGTCTCCCACACTGGTACTAACGAGGCCTTAAGCTGTGTAACTTCTGCGATCTGACGAGAGCAGGGACATCCAGCTTAGAATGGCCATTGACATTAAATGCTTTAATCCATAGTCCTTTTTAATCGATTGTGAAACATAATCTAAACGACATAATAAAAATTCAACCGCACCACGGATTCCCAGACAGTCTCCCACACTGGTACTAGTGAGGCCTTAAGCTGTGTAACTTCTGCGTTCTGACGAGAGCAGGCACATACAGCTTAGAATGGCCATTTACGTTAAATGCTTTAATCCATAGTCCTATTTAATCTATTGTGAAACAAAATCTAAACGACATAATAAAAAGTCAACCGCACCACGGATTCCCAGACAGTCTCCCACACTGGTACTAGCGAGGCCTTAAGCTGTGTAACTTCTGCGATCTGACGAGAGCAGGCACATTCAGCTTAGAATGGCCATTGACATTAAATGCTTTAATCCATAGTCCTTTTTAATCGATTGTGAAACAAAATCTAAACGACATAATAAAAAGTCAACAGCACCACGGATTCCCAGACAGTCTCCCACACTGGTACTAGTGAGGCCTTAAGCTGTGTAACTTCTGCGATCTGACGAGAGCAGGCACATTCAGCTTAGAATGGCCATTGACATTAAATGCTTTAATCCATAGTCCTTTTTAATCGATTGTGAAACAAAATCTAAACGACATAATAAAAAGTCAACCGCACCACGGATTCCCAGACAGTCTCCCACACTGGTACTAGCGAGGCCTTAAGCTGTGTAACTTCTGCGATCTGACGAGAGCAGGGACATTCAGCTTAGAATGGCCATTGACATTAAATGCTTTAATCAATAGTCCTATTTAATCTATTGTGAAACAAAATCTAAACGACATAATAAAAAGTCAACCGCACCACGGATTCCCAGACAGTCTCCCACACTGGTACTAGCGAGGCGTTAAGCTGTGTAACTTCTGCGATCTGAACGAGAGAAGGCACATTCAGCTTAGAATGGCCATTGACATTAAAAGCTTTAATCCATAGTCCTTTTTAATCGATTGTGAAACAAAATCTAAACAACATAATAAAAAGTCAACCGCACCACGAATTCCCAGACAGTCTCCCACACTGGTACTAGCGAGGCCTTAAGCTGTGTAACTTCTGCGATCTGACGAGAGCAGGCACATTCAGCTTAGAATGGCCATTGACATTAAATGCTTTAATCCATAGTCCTTTTTAATCGATTGTGAAACAAAATCTAAACGACATAATAAAAATTCAACCGCAACACGGATTCCCAGACAGTCTCCCACACTGGTACTAGCGAGGCCTTAAGCTGTGTAACTTCTGCGATCTGACGAGAGCAGGCACATTCAGCTTAGAATGGCCATTGACGTTAAATGCTTTAATCGATAGTCCTATTTAATCTATTGTGAAACAAAATCTAAACGACATAATAAAAATTCAACCGCACCACGGATTCCCAGACAGTCTCCCACACTGGTACTAGCGAGGCATTAAGCTGTGTAAC
>NW_027462167.1:0-39762 GCF_050947455.1 Rhinoderma darwinii
CCGCTCTCCTCCATTATATGTAGTGTCTGTATAGTGTAGATGTGCGGCTGTATATACTATTCCTGTCTCTACACCGCTCTCCTCCATTATATGTAGTGTCTGTATAGTGTAGATGTGCGGCTGTATATACTATTCCTGACTACACCGCTCTCCTCCATTATATGTAGTGACTGTATAGTGTAGATGTGCGGCTGTATATACTATTCCTGTCTCTACACCGCTCTCCTCCATTATATGTAGTGTCTGTATAGTGTAGATGTGCGACTGTATATACTATTCCTGTCTCTACACCGCTCTCCTCCATTATATGTAGTGTCTGTATAGTGTAGATGTGCGGCTGTATATACTATTCCTGTCTACACCGCTCTCCTCCATTATATGTAGTGTCTGTATAGTGTAGATGTGCGGCTGTATATACTATTCCTGTCTACACCGCTCTCCTCCATTATATGTAGTGTCTGTATAGTGTAGATGTGCGGCTGTATATACTATTCCTGTCTACACCGCTCTCCTCCATTATATGTAGTGTCTGTATAGTGTAGATGTGCGGCTGTATATACTATTCCTGACTACACCGCTCTCCTCCATTATATGTAGTGTCTGTATAGTGTAGATGTGCGGCTGTATATACTATTCCTGTCTCTACACCGCTCTCCTCCATTATATGTAGTGTCTGTATAGTGTAGATGTGCGGCTGTATATACTATTCCTGTCTACACCGCTCTCCTCCATTATATGTAGTGTCTGTATAGTGTAGATGTGCGGCTGTATATACTATTCCTGTCTACACCGCTCTCCTCCATTATATGTAGTGACTGTATAGTGTAGATGTGCGGCTGTATATACTATTCCTGCCTCTACACCGCTCTCCTCCATTATATGTAGTGACTGTATAGTGTAGATGTGCGGCTGTATATACTATTCCTGTCTACACCGCTCTCCTCCATTATATGTAGTGACTGTATAGTGTAGATGTGCGGCTGTATATACTATTCCTGCCTCTACACCGCTCTCCTCCATTATATGTAGTGACTGTATAGTGTAGATGTGCGGCTGTATATACTATTCCTGTCTACACCGCTCTCCTCCATTATATGTAGTGACTGTATAGTGTAGATGTGTGGCTGTATATACTATTCCTGACTCTACACCGCTCTCCTCCATTATATGTAGTGTCTGTATAGTGTAGATGTGTGGCTGTATATACTATTCCTGCCTCTACACCGCTCTCCTCCATTATATGTAGTGTCTGTATAGTGTAGATGTGCGGCTGTATATACTATTCCTGTCTACACCGCTCTCCCCCATTATATGTAGTGTCTGTATAGTGTAGATGTGTGACTGTATATACTATTCCTGCCTCTACACCGCTCTCCTCCATTATATGTAGTGACTGTATAGTGTATATGTGTGACTGTATATACTATTCCTGTCTACACCGCTCTCCTCCATTATATGTAGTGTCTGTATAGTGTAGATGTGCGGCTGTATATACTATTCCTGTCTACACCGCTCTCCCCCATTATATGTAGTGTCTGTATAGTGTAGATGTGTGGCTGTATATACTATTCCTGTCTCTACACCGCTCTCCTCCATTATATGTAGTGACTGTATAGTGTAGATGTGTGACTGTATATACTATTCCTGCCTCTACACCGCTCTCCTCCATTATATGTAGTGACTGTATAGTGTAGATGTGCGGCTGTATATACTATTCCTGTCTCCACCGCTCTCCTCCATTATATGTAGTGTCTGTATAGTGTAGATGTGCGGCTGTATATACTATTCCTGACTACACCGCTCTCCTCCATTATATGTAGTGTCTGTATAGTGTAGATGTGCGGCTGTATATACTATTCCTGACTACACCGCTCTCCTCCATTATATGTAGTGTCTGTATAGTGTAGATGTGTGACTGTATATACTATTCCTGCCTCTACACCGCTCTCCTCCATTATATGTAGTGACTGTATAGTGTATATGTGTGACTGTATATACTATTCCTGTCTACACCGCTCTCCTCCATTATATGTAGTGTCTGTATAGTGTAGATGTGCGGCTGTATATACTATTCCTGTCTACACCGCTCTCCCCCATTATATGTAGTGTCTGTATAGTGTAGATGTGTGGCTGTATATACTATTCCTGTCTCTACACCGCTCTCCTCCATTATATGTAGTGACTGTATAGTGTAGATGTGTGACTGTATATACTATTCCTGCCTCTACACCGCTCTCCTCCATTATATGTAGTGACTGTATAGTGTAGATGTGCGGCTGTATATACTATTCCTGTCTCTACACCGCTCTCCTCCATTATATGTAGTGTCTGTATAGTGTAGATGTGCGGCTGTATATACTATTCCTGACTACACCGCTCTCCTCCATTATATGTAGTGACTGTATAGTGTAGATGTGCGGCTGTATATACTATTCCTGTCTCCACCGCTCTCCTCCATTATATGTAGTGACTGTATAGTGTAGATGTGCGGCTGTATATACTATTCCTGACTCTACACCGCTCTCCTCCATTATATGTAGTGACTGTATAGTGTAGATGTGTGGCTGTATATACTATTCCTGTCTCTACACCGCTCTCCTCCATTATATGTAGTGTCTGTATAGTGTAGATGTGTGGCTGTATATACTATTCCTGTCTCTACACCGCTCTCCTCCATTATATGTAGTGTCTGTATAGTGTAGATGTGTGGCTGTATATACTATTCCTGACTACACCGCTCTCCTCCATTATATGTAGTGTCTGTATAGTGTAGATGTGTGGCTGTATATACTATTCCTGCCTCTACACCGCTCTCCTCCATTATATGTAGTGTCTGTATAGTGTAGATGTGTGGCTGTATATACTATTCCTGACTACACCGCTCTCCTCCATTATATGTAGTGTCTGTATAGTGTAGATGTGCGGCTGTATATACTATTCCTGACTCTACACCGCTCTCCTCCATTATATGTAGTGTCTGTATAGTGTAGATGTGTGGCTGTATATACTATTCCTGTCTCTACACCGCTCTCCTCCATTATATGTAGTGTCTGTATAGTGTAGATGTGTGGCTGTATATACTATTCCTGTCTCTACACCGCTCTCCTCCATTATATGTAGTGTCTGTATAGTGTAGATGTGCGGCTGTATATACTATTCCTGCCTCTACACCGCTCTCCTCCATTATATGTAGTGTCTGTATAGTGTAGATGTGCGGCTGTATATACTATTCCTGACTACACCGCTCTCCTCCATTATATGTAGTGTCTGTATAGTGTAGATGTGCGGCTGTATATACTATTCCTGTCTACACCTCTCTCCTCCATTATATGTAGTGTCTGTATAGTGTAGATGTGTGGCTGTATATACTATTCCTGTCTACACCGCTCTCCTCCATTATATGTAGTGTCTGTATAGTGTAGATGTGCTGCTGTATATACTATTCCTGCCTCTACACCGCTCTCCTCCATTATATGTAGTGACTGTGTAGTGTAGATGTGTGGCTGTATATACTATTCCTGTCTCTACACCGCTCTCCTCCATTATATGTAGTGTCTGTATAGTGTAGATGTGCGGCTGTATATACTATTCCTGTCTCTACACCGCTCTCCTCCATTATATGTAGTGTCTGTATAGTGTAGATGTGCGACTGTATATACTATTCCTGTCTCTACACCGCTCTCCTCCATTATATGTAGTGTCTGTATAGTGTAGATGTGCGGCTGTATATACTATTCCTGTCTACACCGCTCTCCTCCATTATATGTAGTGTCTGTATAGTGTAGATGTGCGGCTGTATATACTATTCCTGTCTACACCGCTCTCCTCCATTATATGTAGTGTCTGTATAGTGTAGATGTGCGGCTGTATATACTATTCCTGTCTACACCGCTCTCCTCCATTATATGTAGTGTCTGTATAGTGTAGATGTGCGGCTGTATATACTATTCCTGTCTCTACACCGCTCTCCTCCATTATATGTAGTGTCTGTATAGTGTAGATGTGCGGCTGTATATACTATTCCTGTCTACACCGCTCTCCTCCATTATATGTAGTGTCTGTATAGTGTAGATGTGCGGCTGTATATACTATTCCTGTCTACACCGCTCTCCTCCATTATATGTAGTGACTGTATAGTGTAGATGTGCGGCTGTATATACTATTCCTGCCTCTACACCGCTCTCCTCCATTATATGTAGTGACTGTATAGTGTAGATGTGCGGCTGTATATACTATTCCTGTCTACACCGCTCTCCTCCATTATATGTAGTGACTGTATAGTGTAGATGTGCAGCTGTATATACTATTCCTGCCTCTACACCGCTCTCCTCCATTATATGTAGTGACTGTATAGTGTAGATGTGCGGCTGTATATACTATTCCTGTCTACACCGCTCTCCTCCATTATATGTAGTGACTGTATAGTGTAGATGTGTGGCTGTATATACTATTCCTGTCTACACTGCTCTCCTCCATTATATGTAGTGTCTGTATAGTGTAGATGTGTGGCTGTATATACTATTCCTGTCTACACCGCTCTCCTCCATTATATGTAGTGACTGTATAGTGTAGATGTGTGGCTGTATATACTATTCCTGACTCTACACCGCTCTCCTCCATTATATGTAGTGTCTGTATAGTGTAGATGTGCGGCTGTATATACTATTCCTGACTCTACACCGCTCTCCTCCATTATATGTAGTGTCTGTATAGTGTAGATGTGCGGCTGTATATACTATTCCTGTCTCTACACCGCTCTCCTCCATTATATGTAGTGACTGTATAGTGTAGATGTGTGGCTGTATATACTATTCCTGCCTCTACACCGCTCTCCTCCATTATATGTAGTGTCTGTATAGTGTAGATGTGCGGCTGTATATACTATTCCTGACTACACCGCTCTCCTCCATTATATGTAGTGTCTGTATAGTGTAGATGTGTGGCTGTATATACTATTCCTGTCTACACCGCTCTCCCCCATTATATGTAGTGTCTGTATAGTGTAGATGTGTGACTGTATATACTATTCCTGCCTCTACACCGCTCTCCTCCATTATATGTAGTGACTGTATAGTGTATATGTGTGACTGTATATACTATTCCTGTCTACACCGCTCTCCTCCATTATATGTAGTGTCTGTATAGTGTAGATGTGCGGCTGTATATACTATTCCTGTCTACACCGCTCTCCTCCATTATATGTAGTGTCTGTATAGTGTAGATGTGCGGCTGTATATACTATTCCTGTCTACACCGCTCTCCTCCATTATATGTAGTGTCTGTATAGTGTAGATGTGCGGCTGTATATACTATTCCTGTCTACACCGCTCTCCCCCATTATATGTAGTGTCTGTATAGTGTAGATGTGTGGCTGTATATACTATTCCTGTCTCTACACCGCTCTCCTCCATTATATGTAGTGACTGTATAGTGTAGATGTGCGGCTGTATATACTATTCCTGACTACACCGCTCTCCTCCATTATATGTAGTGACTGTATAGTGTAGATGTGTGGCTGTATATACTATTCCTGTCTCTACACCGCTCTCCTCCATTATATGTAGTGTCTGTATAGTGTAGATGTGTGGCTGTATATACTATTCCTGACTACACCGCTCTCCTCCATTATATGTAGTGTCTGTATAGTGTAGATGTGTGGCTGTATATACTATTCCTGCCTCTACACCGCTCTCCTCCATTATATGTAGTGTCTGTATAGTGTAGATGTGTGGCTGTATATACTATTCCTGACTACACCGCTCTCCTCCATTATATGTAGTGTCTGTATAGTGTAGATGTGCGGCTGTATATACTATTCCTGACTACACCGCTCTCCTCCATTATATGTAGTGTCTGTATAGTGTAGATGTGTGGCTGTATATACTATTCCTGTCTCTACACCGCTCTCCTCCATTATATGTAGTGTCTGTATAGTGTAGATGTGCGGCTGTATATACTATTCCTGTCTACACCGCTCTCCTCCATTATATGTAGTGTCTGTATAGTGTAGATGTGCGGCTGTATATACTATTCCTGTCTACACCGCTCTCCTCCATTATATGTAGTGTATGTATAGTGTAGATGTGTGGCTGTATATACTATTCCTGTCTACACCGCTCTCCTCCATTATATGTAGTGTCTGTATAGTGTAGATGTGTGGCTGTATATACTATTCCTGTCTACACCGCTCTCCTCCATTATATGTAGTGTATGTATAGTGTAGATGTGCGGCTGTATATACTATTCCTGACTACACCGCTCTCCTCCATTATATGTAGTGTCTGTATAGTGTAGATGTGCGGCTGTATATACTATTCCTGTCTACACCTCTCTCCTCCATTATATGTAGTGTCTGTATAGTGTAGATGTGTGGCTGTATATACTATTCCTGTCTACACCGCTCTCCTCCATTATATGTAGTGTCTGTATAGTGTAGATGTGCTGCTGTATATACTATTCCTGCCTCTACACCGCTCTCCTCCATTATATGTAGTGACTGTGTAGTGTAGATGTGTGGCTGTATATACTATTCCTGACTACACCGCTCTCCTCCATTATATGTAGTGTCTGTATAGTGTAGATGTGTGGCTGTATATACTATTCCTGTCTCTACACCGCTCTCCTCCATTATATGTAGTGTCTGTATAGTGTAGATGTGTGGCTGTATATACTATTCCTGTCTCTACACCGCTCTCCTCCATTATATGTAGTGACTGTATAGTGTAGATGTGTGACTGTATATACTATTCCTGTCTACACCGCTCTCCTCCATTATATGTAGTGACTGTATAGTGTAGATGTGCGGCTGTATATACTATTCCTGTCTCTACACCGCTCTCCTCCATTATATGTAGTGTCTGTATAGTGTAGATGTGCGGCTGTATATACTATTCCTGTCTACACCGCTCTCCTCCATTATATGTAGTGACTGTATAGTGTAGATGTGCGGCTGTATATACTATTCCTGTCTACACCGCTCTCCTCCATTATATGTAGTGACTGTATAGTGTAGATGTGTGGCTGTATATACTATTCCTGTCTACACCGCTCTCCTCCATTATATGTAGTGACTGTATAGTGTAGATGTGTGGCTGTATATACTATTCCTGTCTACACCGCTCTCCTCCATTATATGTAGTGACTGTATAGTGTAGATGTGTGGCTGTATATACTATTCCTGACTACACCGCTCTCCTCCATTATATGTAGTGTCTGTATAGTGTAGATGTGCGGCTGTATATACTATTCCTGTCTACACCGCTCTCCTCCATTATATGTAGTGTCTGTATAGTGTAGATGTGTGGCTGTATATACTATTCCTGTCTCTACACCGCTCTCCTCCATTATATGTAGTGTCTGTATAGTGTAGATGTGCGGCTGTATATACTATTCCTGACTCTACACCGCTCTCCTCCATTATATGTAGTGTCTGTATAGTGTAGATGTGCGGCTGTATATACTATTCCTGACTACACCGCTCTCCTCCATTATATGTAGTGTCTGTATAGTGTAGATGTGCGGCTGTATATACTATTCCTGTCTACACCGCTCTCCTCCATTATATGTAGTGTCTGTATAGTGTAGATGTGCGGCTGTATATACTATTCCTGTCTCTACACCGCTCTCCTCCATTATATGTAGTGTCTGTATAGTGTAAATGTGCGGCTGTATATACTATTCCTGTCTCTACACCGCTCTCCTCCATTATATGTAGTGACTGTATAGTGTAAATGTGCGGCTGTATATACTATTCCTGTCTACACCGCTCTCCTCCATTATATGTAGTGTCTGTATAGTGTAGATGTGCGGCTGTATATACTATTCCTGACTACACCTCTCTCCTCCATTATATGTAGTGTCTGTATAGTGTAGATGTGCGGCTGTATATACTATTCCTGTCTACACCGCTCTCCTCCATTATATGTAGTGACTGTATAGTGTAGATGTGTGGCTGTATATACTATTCCTGCCTCTACACCGCTCTCCTCCATTATATGTAGTGACTGTATAGTGTAGATGTGCGGCTGTATATACTATTCCTGTCTCTACACCGCTCTCCTCCATTATATGTAGTGTCTGTATAGTGTAGATGTGCGGCTGTATATACTATTCCTGCCTCTACACCGCTCTCCTCCATTATATGTAGTGACTGTGTAGTGTAGATGTGCGGCTGTATATACTATTCCTGACTACACCGCTCTCCTCCATTATATGTAGTGTCTGTATAGTGTAGATGTGCGGCTGTATATACTATTCCTGACTACACCGCTCTCCTCCATTATATGTAGTGTCTGTATAGTGTAGATGTGCGGCTGTATATACTATTCCTGTCTACACCGCTCTCCTCCATTATATGTAGTGTATGTATAGTGTAGATGTGTGGCTGTATATACTATTCCTGCCTCTACACCGCTCTCCTCCATTATATGTAGTGACTGTATAGTGTAGATGTGTGGCTGTATATACTATTCCTGACTCTACACCGCTCTCCTCCATTATATGTAGTGTCTGTATAGTGTAGATGTGCGGCTGTATATACTATTCCTGTCTCTACACCGCTCTCCTCCATTATATGTAGTGTATGTATAGTGTAGATGTGTGGCTGTATATACTATTCCTGTCTCTACACCGCTCTCCTCCATTATATGTAGTGTCTGTATAGTGTAGATGTGCTGCTGTATATACTATTCCTGCCTCTACACCGCTCTCCTCCATTATATGTAGTGACTGTGTAGTGTAGATGTGCGGCTGTATATACTATTCCTGACTACACCGCTCTCCTCCATTATATGTAGTGTCTGTATAGTGTAGATGTGCGGCTGTATATACTATTCCTGTCTACACCGCTCTCCTCCATTATATGTAGTGACTGTATAGTGTAGATGTGTGGCTGTATATACTATTCCTGTCTCTACACCGCTCTCCTCCATTATATGTAGTGTATGTATAGTGTAGATGTGTGGCTGTATATACTATTCCTGCCTCTACACCGCTCTCCTCCATTATATGTAGTGACTGTATAGTGTAGATGTGCGGCTGTATATACTATTCCTGACTACACCGCTCTCCTCCATTATATGTAGTGACTGTATAGTGTAGATGTGTGGCTGTATATACTATTCCTGCCTCTACACCGCTCTCCTCCATTATATGTAGTGTCTGTATAGTGTAGATGTGCGGCTGTATATACTATTCCTGTCTCTACACCGCTCTCCTCCATTATATGTAGTGTCTGTATAGTGTAGATGTGCTGCTGTATATACTATTCCTGCCTCTACACCGCTCTCCTCCATTATATGTAGTGACTGTGTAGTGTAGATGTGCGGCTGTATATACTATTCCTGACTACACCTCTCTCCTCCATTATATGTAGTGTCTGTATAGTGTAGATGTGTGACTGTATATACTATTCCTGTCTCTACACCGCTCTCCTCCATTATATGTAGTGACTGTATAGTGTAGATGTGCTGCTGTATATACTATTCCTGTCTACACCGCTCTCCTCCATTATATGTAGTGTCTGTATAGTGTAGATGTGTGGCTGTATATACTATTCCTGTCTCTACACCGCTCTCCTCCATTATATGTAGTGTCTGTATAGTGTAGATGTGCGGCTGTATATACTATTCCTGTCTCTACACCGCTCTCCTCCATTATATGTAGTGTCTGTATAGTGTAGATGTGCGGCTGTATATACTATTCCTGTCTCTACACCGCTCTCCTCCATTATATGTAGTGTCTGTATAGTGTAGATGTGCGGCTGTATATACTATTCCTGTCTACACCGCTCTCCTCCATTATATGTAGTGTCTGTATAGTGTAGATGTGCGGCTGTATATACTATTCCTGACTACACCGCTCTCCATTATATGTAGTGTCTGTATAGTGTAGATGTGTGGCTGTATATACTATTCCTGACTACACCGCTCTCCTCCATTATATGTAGTGTCTGTATAGTGTAGATGTGTGGCTGTATATACTATTCCTGTCTCTACACCGCTCTCCTCCATTATATGTAGTGTCTGTATAGTGTAGATGTGTGGCTGTATATACTATTCCTGACTACACCGCTCTCCTCCATTATATGTAGTGTCTGTATAGTGTAGATGTGTGGCTGTATATACTATTCCTGACTACACCGCTCTCCTCCATTATATGTAGTGTCTGTATAGTGTAGATGTGTGGCTGTATATACTATTCCTGACTACACCGCTCTCCTCCATTATATGTAGTGACTGTATAGTGTAGATGTGTGGCTGTATATACTATTCCTGTCTACACCGCTCTCCTCCATTATATGTAGTGTCTGTATAGTGTAGATGTGTGGCTGTATATACTATTCCTGCCTCTACACCGCTCTCCTCCATTATATGTAGTGTCTGTATAGTGTAGATGTGTGGCTGTATATACTATTCCTGTCTACACCGCTCTCCTCCATTATATGTAGTGTCTGTATAGTGTAGATGTGCGGCTGTATATACTATTCCTGTCTACACCGCTCTCCTCCATTATATGTAGTGACTGTATAGTGTAGATGTGCGGCTGTATATACTATTCCTGCCTCTACACCGCTCTCCTCCATTATATGTAGTGTCTCTATAGTGTAGATGTGTGGCTGTATATACTATTCCTGCCTCTACACCGCTCTCCTCCATTATATGTAGTGTCTGTATAGTGTAGATGTGCGGCTGTATATACTATTCCTGTCTCTACACCGCTCTCCTCCATTATATGTAGTGACTGTATAGTGTAGATGTGTGGCTGTATATACTATTCCTGTCTACACCGCTCTCCTCCATTATATGTAGTGACTGTATAGTGTAGATGTGCGGCTGTATATACTATTCCTGTCTCTACACCGCTCTCCTCCATTATATGTAGTGACTGTATAGTGTAGATGTGTGGCTGTATATACTATTCCTGCCTCTACACCGCTCTCCTCCATTATATGTAGTGTCTGTATAGTGTAGATGTGTGGCTGTATATACTATTCCTGTCTACACCGCTCTCCTCCATTATATGTAGTGACTGTATAGTGTAGATGTGCGGCTGTATATACTATTCCTGTCTCTACACCGCTCTCCTCCATTATATGTAGTGACTGTATAGTGTAGATGTGCGGCTGTATATACTATTCCTGACTACACCGCTCTCCTCCATTATATGTAGTGACTGTATAGTGTAGATGTGCGGCTGTATATACTATTCCTGCCTCTACACCGCTCTCCTCCATTATATGTAGTGTCTCTATAGTGTAGATGTGTGGCTGTATATACTATTCCTGCCTCTACACCGCTCTCCTCCATTATATGTAGTGTCTGTATAGTGTAGATGTGCGGCTGTATATACTATTCCTGTCTCTACACCGCTCTCCTCCATTATATGTAGTGACTGTATAGTGTAGATGTGCGGCTGTATATACTATTCCTGTCTCTACACCGCTCTCCTCCATTATATGTAGTGACTGTATAGTGTAGATGTGCGGCTGTATATACTATTCCTGACTACACCGCTCTCCTCCATTATATGTAGTGACTGTATAGTGTAGATGTGCGGCTGTATATACTATTCCTGCCTCTACACCGCTCTCCTCCATTATATGTAGTGTCTCTATAGTGTAGATGTGTGGCTGTATATACTATTCCTGCCTCTACACCGCTCTCCTCCATTATATGTAGTGTCTGTATAGTGTAGATGTGCGGCTGTATATACTATTCCTGTCTCTACACCGCTCTCCTCCATTATATGTAGTGACTGTATAGTGTAGATGTGTGGCTGTATATACTATTCCTGTCTACACCGCTCTCCTCCATTATATGTAGTGACTGTATAGTGTAAATGTGTGGCTGTATATACTATTCCTGCCTCTACACCGCTCTCCCCCATTATATGTAGTGACTGTATAGTGTAGATGTGCGGCTGTATATACTATTCCTGTCTACACCGCTCTCCTCCATTATATGTAGTGTCTGTATAGTGTAGATGTGCGGCTGTATATACTATTCCTGTCTCTACACCGCTCTCCTCCATTATATGTAGTGACTGTATAGTGTAGATGTGTGGCTGTATATACTATTCCTGACTACACCGCTCTCCTCCATTATATGTAGTGTCTGTATAGTGTAGATGTGCGGCTGTATATACTATTCCTGTCTCTACACCGCTCTCCTCCATTATATGTAGTGTCTGTATAGTGTAGATGTGCGGCTGTATATACTATTCCTGACTACACCGCTCTCCTCCATTATATGTAGTGACTGTATAGTGTAGATGTGCGGCTGTATATACTATTCCTGTCTACACCGCTCTCCTCCATTATATGTAGTGACTGTATAGTGTAGATGTGTGGCTGTATATACTATTCCTGTCTCTACACCGCTCTCCTCCATTATATGTAGTGTCTGTATAGTGTAGATGTGTGGCTGTATATACTATTCCTGTCTCTACACCGCTCTCCCCCATTATATGTAGTGTCTGTATAGTGTAGATGTGCGGCTGTATATACTATTCCTGCCTCTACACCGCTCTCCTCCATTATATGTAGTGTCTGTATAGTGTAGATGTGCTGCTGTATATACTATTCCTGTCTACACCGCTCTCCTCCATTATATGTAGTGTCTGTATAGTGTAGATGTGCGGCTGTATATACTATTCCTGTCTCTACACCGCTCTCCTCCATTATATGTAGTGACTGTATAGTGTAGATGTGCGGCTGTATATACTATTCCTGTCTACACCGCTCTCCTCCATTATATGTAGTGTCTGTATAGTGTAGATGTGCGGCTGTATATACTATTCCTGTCTCTACACCGCTCTCCTCCATTATATGTAGTGTCTGTATAGTGTAGATGTGTGGCTGTATATACTATTCCTGTCTCTACACCGCTCTCCTCCATTATATGTAGTGACTGTATAGTGTAGATGTGCGGCTGTATATACTATTCCTGTCTACACCGCTCTCCTCCATTATATGTAGTGACTGTATAGTGTAGATGTGCGGCTGTATATACTATTCCTGTCTACACCGCTCTCCTCCATTATATGTAGTGTCTGTATAGTGTAGATGTGTGGCTGTATATACTATTCCTGTCTCTACACCGCTCTCCTCCATTATATGTAGTGACTGTATAGTGTAGATGTGTGGCTGTATATACTATTCCTGTCTACACCGCTCTCCTCCATTATATGTAGTGACTGTATAGTGTAGATGTGCGGCTGTATATACTATTCCTGTCTACACCGCTCTCCTCCATTATATGTAGTGACTGTATAGTGTAGATGTGCGGCTGTATATACTATTCCTGTCTACACCGCTCTCCTCCATTATATGTAGTGTCTGTATAGTGTAGATGTGTGGCTGTATATACTATTCCTGTCTCTACACCGCTCTCCTCCATTATATGTAGTGTCTGTATAGTGTAGATGTGCGGCTGTATATACTATTCCTGACTACACCGCTCTCCTCCATTATATGTAGTGACTGTATAGTGTAGATGTGTGGCTGTATATACTATTCCTGTCTACACCGCTCTCCTCCATTATATGTACTGACTGTATAGTGTAGATGTGTGGCTGTATATACTATTCCTGTCTCTACACCGCTCTCCTCCATTATATGTAGTGTCTGTATAGTGTAGATGTGCGGCTGTATATACTATTCCTGTCTACACCGCTCTCCTCCATTATATGTAGTGACTGTATAGTGTAGATGTGCGGCTGTATATACTATTCCTGTCTACACCGCTCTCCTCCATTATATGTAGTGTCTGTATAGTGTAGATGTGTGGCTGTATATACTATTCCTGTCTCTACACCGCTCTCCTCCATTATATGTAGTGTCTGTATAGTGTAGATGTGTGGCTGTATATACTATTCCTGTCTCTACACCGCTCTCCTCCATTATATGTAGTGACTGTATAGTGTAGATGTGCGGCTGTATATACTATTCCTGTCTACACCGCTCTCCTCCATTATATGTAGTGTCTGTATAGTGTAGATGTGCGGCTGTATATACTATTCCTGCCTCTACACCGCTCTCCTCCATTATATGTAGTGACTGTATAGTGTAGATGTGTGGCTGTATATACTATTCCTGTCTACACCGCTCTCCTCCATTATATGTAGTGACTGTATAGTGTAGATGTGCGGCTGTATATACTATTCCTGTCTACACCGCTCTCCTCCATTATATGTAGTGTCTGTATAGTGTAGATGTGCGGCTGTATATACTATTCCTGACTACACCGCTCTCCTCCATTATATGTAGTGTCTGTATAGTGTAGATGTGTGGCTGTATATACTATTCCTGACTACACCGCTCTCCTCCATTATATGTAGTGACTGTATAGTGTAGATGTGTGGCTGTATATACTATTCCTGTCTACACCGCTCTCCTCCATTATATGTAGTGTCTGTATAGTGTAGATGTGTGGCTGTATATACTATTCCTGTCTACACCGCTCTCCTCCATTATATGTAGTGACTGTATAGTGTAGATGTGCGGCTGTATATACTATTCCTGACTACACCGCTCTCCTCCATTATATGTAGTGTCTGTATAGTGTAGATGTGCGGCTGTATATACTATTCCTGCCTCTACACCGCTCTCCTCCATTATATGTAGTGTCTGTATAGTGTAGATGTGCGGCTGTATATACTATTCCTGACTACACCGCTCTCCTCCATTATATGTAGTGACTGTATAGTGTAGATGTGCGGCTGTATATACTATTCCTGTCTACACCGCTCTCCTCCATTATATGTAGTGTCTGTATAGTGTAGATGTGCGGCTGTATATACTATTCCTGTCTACACCGCTCTCCTCCATTATATGTAGTGTCTGTATAGTGTAGATGTGCGGCTGTATATACTATTCCTGACTACACCGCTCTCCTCCAGTATATGTAGTGACTGTATAGTGTAGATGTGCGGCTGTATATACTATTCCTGACTACACCGCTCTCCTCCATTATATGTAGTGACTGTATAGTGTAGATGTGCGGCTGTATATACTATTCCTGACTACACCGCTCTCCTCCATTATATGTAGTGACTGTATAGTGTAGATGTGCGGCTGTATATACTATTCCTGTCTCTACACCGCTCTCCTCCATTATATGTAGTGACTGTATAGTGTAGATGTGCGGCTGTATATACTATTCCTGACTACACCGCTCTCCTCCATTATATGTAGTGACTGTATAGTGTAGATGTGCGGCTGTATATACTATTCCTGACTACACCGCTCTCCTCCATTATATGTAGTGACTGTATAGTGTAGATGTGCGGCTGTATATACTATTCCTGTCTCTACACCGCTCTCCTCCATTATATGTAGTGTCTGTATAGTGTAGATGTGCGGCTGTATATACTATTCCTGTCTCTACACCGCTCTCCTCCATTATATGTAGTGTCTGTATAGTGTAGATGTGTGGCTGTATATACTATTCCTGTCTCTACACCGCTCTCCTCCATTATATGTAGTGTCTGTATAGTGTAGATGTGTGGCTGTATATACTATTCCTGTCTCTACACCGCTCTCCTCCATTATATGTAGTGACTGTATAGTGTAGATGTGCGGCTGTATATACTATTCCTGTCTACACCGCTCTCCTCCATTATATGTAGTGTCTGTATAGTGTAGATGTGTGGCTGTATATACTATTCCTGCCTCTACACCGCTCTCCTCCATTATATGTAGTGTCTGTATAGTGTAGATGTGCGGCTGTATATACTATTCCTGACTACACCGCTCTCCTCCATTATATGTAGTGACTGTATAGTGTAGATGTGCGGCTGTATATACTATTCCTGACTACACCGCTCTCCTCCATTATATGTAGTGACTGTATAGTGTAGATGTGCGGCTGTATATACTATTCCTGTCTCTACACCGCTCTCCTCCATTATATGTAGTGTCTGTATAGTGTAGATGTGCGGCTGTATATACTATTCCTGTCTCTACACCGCTCTCCTCCATTATATGTAGTGTCTGTATAGTGTAGATGTGTGGCTGTATATACTATTCCTGACTACACCGCTCTCCTCCATTATATGTAGTGACTGTATAGTGTAGATGTGCGGCTGTATATACTATTCCTGTCTCTACACCGCTCTCCTCCATTATATGTAGTGTCTGTATAGTGTAGATGTGCGGCTGTATATACTATTCCTGTCTACACCGCTCTCCTCCATTATATGTAGTGTCTGTATAGTGTAGATGTGCGGCTGTATATACTATTCCTGACTACACCGCTCTCCTCCATTATATGTAGTGACTGTATAGTGTAGATGTGCGGCTGTATATACTATTCCTGTCTCTACACCGCTCTCCTCCATTATATGTAGTGTCTGTATAGTGTAGATGTGCGGCTGTATATACTATTCCTGTCTCTACACCGCTCTCCTCCATTATATGTAGTGACTGTATAGTGTAGATGTGTGGCTGTATATACTATTCCTGACTACACCGCTCTCCTCCATTATATGTAGTGACTGTATAGTGTAGATGTGTGGCTGTATATACTATTCCTGTCTACACCGCTCTCCTCCATTATATGTAGTGTCTGTATAGTGTAGATGTGTGGCTGTATATACTATTCCTGTCTCTACACCGCTCTCCTCCATTATATGTAGTGACTGTATAGTGTAGATGTGTGGCTGTATATACTATTCCTGTCTACACCGCTCTCCTCCATTATATGTAGTGACTGTATAGTGTAGATGTGCGGCTGTATATACTATTCCTGTCTACACCGCTCTCCTCCATTATATGTAGTGTCTGTATAGTGTAGATGTGTGGCTGTATATACTATTCCTGTCTACACCGCTCTCCTCCATTATATGTAGTGTCTGTATAGTGTAGATGTGTGGCTGTATATACTATTCCTGTCTACACCGCTCTCCTCCATTATATGTAGTGTCTGTATAGTGTAGATGTGTGGCTGTATATACTATTCCTGACTACACCGCTCTCCTCCATTATATGTAGTGACTGTATAGTGTAGATGTGCGGCTGTATATACTATTCCTGTCTACACCGCTCTCCTCCATTATATGTAGTGACTGTATAGTGTAGATGTGCGGCTGTATATACTATTCCTGACTACACCGCTCTCCTCCATTATATGTAGTGACTGTATAGTGTAGATGTGTGGCTGTATATACTATTCCTGTCTACACCGCTCTCCTCCATTATATGTAGTGACTGTATAGTGTAGATGTGTGGCTGTATATACTATTCCTGACTACACCGCTCTCCTCCATTATATGTAGTGACTGTATAGTGTAGATGTGCGGCTGTATATACTATTCCTGTCTACACCGCTCTCCTCCATTATATGTAGTGTCTGTATAGTGTAGATGTGTGGCTGTATATACTATTCCTGCCTCTACACCGCTCTCCTCCATTATATGTAGTGACTGTATAGTGTAGATGTGCGGCTGTATATACTATTCCTGTCTCTACACCGCTCTCCTCCATTATATGTAGTGTCTGTATAGTGTAGATGTGTGGCTGTATATACTATTCCTGTCTCTACACCGCTCTCCTCCATTATATGTAGTGTCTGTATAGTGTAGATGTGCGGCTGTATATACTATTCCTGTCTCTACACCGCTCTCCTCCATTATATGTAGTGTCTGTATAGTGTAGATGTGTGGCTGTATATACTATTCCTGTCTACACCGCTCTCCTCCATTATATGTAGTGTCTGTATAGTGTAGATGTGCGGCTGTATATACTATTCCTGTCTACACCGCTCTCCTCCATTATATGTAGTGACTGTATAGTGTAGATGTGCGGCTGTATATACTATTCCTGTCTACACCGCTCTCCTCCATTATATGTAGTGTCTGTATAGTGTAGATGTGCGGCTGTATATACTATTCCTGACTACACCGCTCTCCCCCATTATATGTAGTGACTGTATAGTGTAGATGTGCGGCTGTATATACTATTCCTGTCTCTACACCGCTCTCCTCCATTATATGTAGTGTCTGTATAGTGTAGATGTGCGGCTGTATATACTATTCCTGCCTCTACACCGCTCTCCTCCATTATATGTAGTGTCTGTATAGTGTAGATGTGTGACTGTATATACTATTCCTGTCTACACCGCTCTCCTCCATTATATGTAGTGACTGTATAGTGTAGATGTGCGGCTGTATATACTATTCCTGTCTACACCGCTCTCCTCCATTATATGTAGTGACTGTATAGTGTAGATGTGTGGCTGTATATACTATTCCTGTCTACACCGCTCTCCTCCATTATATGTAGTGACTGTATAGTTTAGATGTGTGGCTGTATATACTATTCCTGTCTCTACACCGCTCTCCTCCATTATATGTAGTGACTGTATAGTGTAGATGTGTGGCTGTATATACTATTCCTGTCTACACCGCTCTCCTCCATTATATGTAGTGTATGTATAGTGTAGATGTGTGGCTGTATATACTATTCCTGTCTACACCGCTCTCCTCCATTATATGTAGTGTCTGTATAGTGTAGATGTGCGGCTGTATATACTATTCCTGTCTACACCGCTCTCCTCCATTATATGTAGTGTCTGTATAGTGTAGATGTGTGGCTGTATATACTATTCCTGTCTCTACACCGCTCTCCTCCATTATATGTAGTGTCTGTATAGTGTAGATGTGCGGCTGTATATACTATTCCTGTCTACACCGCTCTCCTCCATTATATGTAGTGTCTGTATAGTGTAGATGTGCGGCTGTATATACTATTCCTGTCTACACCGCTCTCCTCCATTATATGTAGTGTCTGTATAGTGTAGATGTGTGGCTGTATATACTATTCCTGTCTACACCGCTCTCCTCCATTATATGTAGTGTCTGTATAGTGTAGATGTGTGGCTGTATATACTATTCCTGTCTACACCGCTCTCCTCCATTATATGTAGTGACTGTATAGTGTAGATGTGTGACTGTATATACTATTCCTGTCTACACCGCTCTCCTCCATTATATGTAGTGTCTGTATAGTGTAGATGTGTGGCTGTATATACTATTCCTGTCTCTACACCTCTCTCCTCCATTATATGTAGTGACTGTATAGTGTAGATGTGTGGCTGTATATACTATTCCTGTCTCTACACCGCTCTCCTCCATTATATGTAGTGTATGTATAGTGTAGATGTGTGGCTGTATATACTATTCCTGTCTCTACACCGCTCTCCTCCATTATATGTAGTGTCTGTATAGTGTAGATGTGTGGCTGTATATACTATTCCTGTCTACACCGCTCTCCTCCATTATATGTAGTGTATGTATAGTGTAGATGTGTGGCTGTATATACTATTCCTGTCTCTACACCGCTCTCCTCCATTATATGTAGTGTCTGTATAGTGTAGATGTGCGGCTGTATATACTATTCCTGTCTACACCGCTCTCCTCCATTATATGTAGTGTCTGTATAGTGTAGATGTGCGGCTGTATATACTATTCCTGACTACACCGCTCTCCTCCATTATATGTAGTGTCTGTATAGTGTAGATGTGTGGCTGTATATACTATTCCTGTCTACACCGCTCTCCTCCATTATATGTAGTGTCTGTATAGTGTAGATGTGTGGCTGTATATACTATTCCTGTCTCTACACTGCTCTCCTCCATTATATGTAGTGTCTGTATAGTGTAGATGTGTGGCTGTATATACTATTCCTGTCTCTACACCGCTCTCCTCCATTATATGTAGTGACTGTATAGTGTAGATGTGCGGCTGTATATACTATTCCTGTCTCTACACCGCTCTCCTCCATTATATGTAGTGTCTGTATAGTGTAAATGTGCGGCTGTATATACTATTCCTGTCTACACCGCTCTCCTCCATTATATGTAGTGACTGTGTAGTGTAGATGTGTGGCTGTATATACTATTCCTGCCTCTACACCGCTCTCCTCCATTATATGTAGTGTCTGTATAGTGTAGATGTGTGGCTGTATATACTATTCCTGCCTCTACACCGCTCTCCTCCATTATATGTAGTGTCTGTATAGTGTAGATGTGCGGCTGTATATACTATTCCTGACTACACCGCTCTCCTCCATTATATGTAGTGTCTGTATAGTGTAGATGTGCGGCTGTATATACTATTCCTGTCTCTACACCGCTCTCCTCCATTATATGTAGTGTCTGTATAGTGTAGATGTGTGGCTGTATATACTATTCCTGTCTCTACACCGCTCTCCTCCATTATATGTAGTGTCTGTATAGTGTAGATGTGCGGCTGTATATACTATTCCTGCCTCTACACCGCTCTCCTCCATTATATGTAGTGTCTGTATAGTGTAGATGTGTGGCTGTATATACTATTCCTGCCTCTACACCGCTCTCCTCCATTATATGTAGTGTCTGTATAGTGTAGATGTGCGGCTGTATATACTATTCCTGACTACACCGCTCTCCTCCATTATATGTAGTGTCTGTATAGTGTAGATGTGCGGCTGTATATACTATTCCTGACTACACCGCTCTCCTCCATTATATGTAGTGACTGTATAGTGTAGATGTGCGGCTGTATATACTATTCCTGACTACACCGCTCTCCTCCATTATATTTTAGCCACAGAGCCATACTTATTGATTTTGACCACTGATAAGCGGTGTGAGGCGCTCCTGCTCTTTGTACAGAGGTTTCCCACTTTAGTGTTGCAGCCATCGCTCCTCCACGTTAATATTTCCTTTGTAAGTTACTTGTTGCACCCCTCTTCCTATAGCTGATGATGTGGTGTTTGGGGCATCGCTGCTGAACCCCTTTTTCTTCCTTTAGTTGGTCTGAGCAAGCTTAAGATTTTGGGGGATGGGAGAGTTGGTTGTGTGGACGTCGGTATCCCGCAGACCCTGGCGCTGATATGTTACTGTTTGTTTCGGGTTGACAGAGCGTTTTTCTGCCGTGTCGCCTCCTTCTGCAGCTCCGGTCAGCGTGAGGTTGGGGGGTCCAGTTCTGTTTACTCCGTTAGTTGCACGTTCCTCTCTGGTATCTGTTTTTATTTTTTTTCATTTTTTGTCGACTTTGTTCCCAGCTGTCATCACTGAAGCCTCGGCGGCGGCTGACTACGTGCCGGAGCTCCTTCTGCGTTACAGCCAGGACAGCCTCCCTCCATCCCCAAGTTAATGCGGTCAGTGATCCCCCTGCCCAAGGCTTTGTAAGACGTTAATCACACAGCTGGATTACTGCTGCATTTTGTACTCTGCATTGATAGATCTGCCCATTTAGTTCATGGGCCTTATTGTACCTCCTGTATGTCACGCCCTTTATATAGTGGCTGCTCCATGGGACGCCATGTGTACGGTGGTATGAGGGTCACTCTGTACATATACGGCGGTGTATCTGGGGTCTGCGTGTGACTGTCCAGTGACAGGAGCAGCCAATGTGTCCTGATTATCATTGCTGGAATATGTCTATGATGTGGTCAGACTCGCGAGATCCGGCCGTGTTGGTACAGATGCCTCTACACTGAGGTTTTTTTACGCAAAAACCGCGTTGGAAAAAAACGGCCGAAAATGCCTCCCGTTGATTTCAATGGGAGGCGTAGGCGGTTTCTTCGCGGGAAAAAGGGACATGCCCATTCTTGGTGCGTTTACGCTGTTGACCTCCCATTGACATCAATGGAAGAGAACGCGTATTTCACGGTGTATTTTTGCATTCGGTGCTAAATGGCCGCAGGCGAAAAACGCTGTGAAAATCTTTTGAGTCAGATTTTCTGCCTGCAACAAACTGTGTGAACCCGGCCTAAAAATGGCATGATCATGTCTGATACAGCTGCAGAGCTCGTTACATTGTATGAGGCCAGTTGTAGTATGCGGTTCATTCCTGTTATCATGAGAAGTGAGATCTTGTTAGTTTTTGATGTAGATTGTCGTCCGTCCCCCCCCCCCCCCTCACATTTTCTCCGCTGTACTTTTTTATAAAGCTTTGAGATGAACGTATGAATCGTGTGTGTGACGGAGGGTGTTTTTTTTACTTCCGTCACGCGGCTGCGTATATTTCTATGGGGCTGTTTTAATGCACTGTGTGAAGGGCCCGTGAATAAGTAGGACATGTCCTTTTTTTGTCTATATTCACTGATAACTCAATAGACTCAATTCTATGAGGGATCCATGGAAACGGGTCCCGCGCACGCAAATCTGTGATCGCCCATTTTTCACTTCTGATTTCACACCCGTTTGTCTGAATAAAGCCTGAGTGTTTCGTGTCTCGCAGGAGCACCTGTTACTGTGCAGCACATTTGCCTGGAGTAACGTGTGTCCTGTGAACAGCTGTGGAGTCCACGAGGAGCGCCCCCTGGTGACTGCACTGCAGGATGATCCATGAGGCTAAACCCTGTATCGGCTCCTCAGTGTCTCTCTACTGTAGGGGTCTGTGCACACCACAAAGCAAGACGTCTGATAATACGGAGCTGTTTTCAGAGCCTCTGATATTCAGGCATTGTTCATCGTGTTCAATGGAAAATCGGCTCCAAATAACACTAAAGTGCCATGCACTTTTTACGGAGCGTTTTCTTACGCTCAGTTTTTAGAACAGCGGCGTAAAGACGCCCCATGTGAACTAAATGCTGTTTTTTCCGTTGATTTCAATGGGCAGTGATTTGTAGGCGTTCAGCTTCGGTTTTTTCTGGTGTTTTTCGAGGTGTAAACTCCCCAAAATACGCCGGAGATCACTGCGTGTGAACAGACCCTAAAGATTACTTTAACACGGAAACCGCGAGGAAACGACTAAATGATTAGAAACCAGTCCTGAGGTGACGTGTGCCCGCTGAGTGGCATGGTTACCTGCAGTGTCTCATGGCATGTACGTGTTTGTCTTGCAGGTGCCATGTTTCTGACCAGTAGGACAGGCTGAGGATCCTGTTCACACAGCGCAGAAATTGGCTCATTTAAAGAAATTAACCTGTCTGCGGAGACCAGAGGGGAATAATGGTGATTTTGCGCCGGGCACGGCCGCCTGCTTCCGCCCCAACCAGCAATGAATCTTGACTCGCTTTCGCTGGCCTTGTCTCAGATCAGCTACCTGGTGGACAACCTAACAAAGAAGAATTATCGTGCCAGCCAGCTGGAAATACAACACGTGAGTAAATGTCGTGTCCAGGTATGGTGGGAAGAAAGGCCGGGAGTTCAGTATAACAAAGGATCGGAGGGACATGAGACGATGAGGGGGAAAGGTAAGAACCTGTAGGAGACCTGATGATCAATGGAGGGCGTGCACATCTGACCGGTGCCAGGCAGCCGCTTACCCTCCTCTCCCCATCGAGGACACATTCATGCTTGGCAGAGGGCTCATGTGTTTGGGGGTTTGGAGGATTAGCTGTCGGCTGCCCTTACCTTACATATTTATGGCATATCCACATAGATGCTGGTCCCACCTCCAGAGACCCCCCTTGTCCCCTGTCACGCCTGGTGTGGCCGCTACATCCACACGGAGACCGAATGAGGAGGTGGACGGAGTTACGGACACGGCAAACTGTAATCCCAGTCACTGCCCGTCCACGCCTCTCGTTCTCCGCCTGGTGCAGTGAGCGCTCTACCATTCAAGTTTTGTGGAGATGCCATGAATGTCTTACACCTAAATACCCCTTTAAAAGACGTTCCTGCAATAAGACACTAGATCTACCAATGCCATGTACTTCCAACCATAAAGCAGCACTCCGAGTAGTTACAGAGCAGACAATGACACCACCAGGATCTGACACCGCAGGGTCCTCTGAATGGAGAACAGATGAGCCTGTGATGATGGGTGTTATACAGTAGATGGTGGAGGTCGCAGTTGTTGGGGTTGGGCTTTTTCTATTCTGCGTTTTGTTGTCACCTGTATCTGGTGGTCGGGTCAACCATGTTTTCTACCCTGTTTTTTAGATTGTGAATCGTCACGGCCCGGAGGCAGACAGGCACTTGTTACGCTGTCTATTCTCTCATGTGGATTTTAGTGGCGATGGTAAAAGCAGTGGCAAAGATTTTCATCAGGTATGTGGAGTATTAATCTACCTGGTGATTTAAAAGTGCTGGAGGGCCCCGGATATTGCATGACCCCCCCCCCCCATGCTGCACGTGATCAACCGTATCTTAGTATTTAAAACCATATGTGAGGACGCTGTGGTGTAGCTCTGCCCGTCCTGTGACGCCTGCCCGTCCTGTGACGCCTGCCCGTCCTGTGACGTCTGCCCTCGTTTCTCTGTAGACACAGTTTCTGATCCAGGAGTGCACCTCGCTGATAACCAAACCGAATTTCATCTCCACTCTCGCGTACGCCATTGACCATCCTTTGCACTATCAGAAGGTAAGTGTATGAGATGTAGAATAAGCCGGACCACCATGGAGGACCCTGGGGTCATGTTCTCCTTGTATTGCAGAGCCTGAAGCCGTCGCCTCATCTTTTTGCCCAGCTGAGTAAAGTTCTGAAGCTTAGTAAAGTCCAAGAAGTAAGTGCGAGTTTCCTGCAGGTTGTGCTGATGTCGGCCAAGTCTCTGCCAGCTAATATGGCTGTTAGTGGGGTGTCTCTTGTGTGCAGTTGGGGGTGTGGACTACTCGGGGTTAATGCCTGTATTCACTTTCAGGTGGTCTTTGGCTTGGCTCTTCTCAACTCTTCCAGCTCTGACCTGTCTGGATTTGGTAAGTGTTCTCCTTGCAGCTTTGGTTATTCTGGTGCCGCCGACCGCTGGACTTTCACATGCAGGAATTTATTTTTGTAATCCAAAAAGTGGGATCTGCGCAATGTGAGGGCGGATCTCTGCAGAATCTAGTACGGTCAATGGTGTAAAAAACAAGCCACCTGTAATCAGCAGTGAATCGGGCTCTGGCCGGTAATTGCTGGGGATGCTTCATAAGGGCGAATTCACACACCAACATCTGATCAGGGCTTGCAGATTTCCCTGCTGTAGAAAAGTCTTTCACGTGTATAAAATTTCTACTACGAATCTGCTGTGTAAATTTGCCCAAACCCTTGACTGTTTCTGCTCGGTGTCGGAGGTGAGATCACTGGTAACTCTTCCCTAGAATCTGTGCGATACTTTATGGAGCGTTCTGAAGTCTCCCCCACCGTACAGACTGCTCCCGGCCTGGTGAAGCGTCTGATCCGCTGTAATCACTTGTTTTCCAGCTGCGCAGTTTGTGAAGCAGAAGCTCCCGGATCTCCTGCGCTCTTACGTAGACGTGGACGTTAGTGGCAGCCAAGAAGGTGGATTCCAAGACATCGCCATAGAGGTCCTGCACCTCCTCCTCTCCAATCTCCTTTTCGGCCAGAAGGGAGCCTTCGGGGTCGGACAGGAGCAGATTGTAGCTTTCCTCAAGACCCTCCGCAGAGGTACTGACGGGTCACGTGCGGCCTCTCCTATAATAACGTTTCATTGCTCCACACTGTACGGATATGAAGAATGATCATAATGAAGCTTGTATCTCTGGCCCAGGCCATAAGCCCCAACCTTCCTGTGGACTGTGCCGCTGAGCATTGTGGGGGTTTCTCCTGGTTCTGAGGCTGCGGTGAAACGGTTTCAGTGACTCTTAAGTGTCTGCCGGTTTACTTGGGTCTCGTGCACATGACCTTATAATAAATACGCTGCTCGAGTGAAGTGATATTTGTGTTTCCGTATCCTTTTTAGTTCAGGTCCGGTGCTCGTATCCAATCCCCCGCCACCCTTAAGCTGGCTCTCCTATTGATGCCTGTCTGTAGTTTAGGTCACAACCATTTTCGTACGCCGCATGTACCGATGTCTCCGTGCTGTATTGGGGTGAATTCACAAGCTGCAGATTTCGCACTAACAATACATGTGGATGATTATAGAGAGAGAGATACCTGCAGCTATTAAATGGTCACGGATTTCACCCTTTGCAATGTATGAGGCAGAATCTGTGTGTAATGTTCTGCCTAGTCCCTGGCGGATGGACTGCGGACATGTCCTTAGGGATTACACATGAAGCTGCTGGCTGTGATCGGGTTGTGTGGACGGGGCCCGGTTTTGAGGCGTCTCCCTGCAGTGATTGGATTATTTGCTGTTCTGCTCATGTCTGTTCTCTCTTCGTTGTCCCAGATTTCCCCCAGGAGCGCTGTCCGGTGGTGCTTGCACCACTCCTCTACCCTGAAAAACGGGACATCCTGATGGACCGGATTCTTTCTGACTCTGGAGGAATCACAAAAACCATGATGGACAGTTCCCTGGCGGACTTCATGCAAGAAGTGGGCTACAGCTTCTGTGCCAGGTTAGTATTAGGAGGAGCGTGGCTGATAACTAGTGTCTCAGATTGTGCCCCAATACAGTTTAAACTACTTAGTTTGTGATATATTGGCGATGGGCAGGGCACATGGAGTCTATGGGGGGGGGACGACAGATGGGCAGGGCACATGGAGTCTATGGGGGGAGGGGGACAGATGGGCAGGGCACATGGAGTCTATGGGGGGGGGACAGATGGGCAGGGCACCTGGAGTCTATGGGGGGGGGGGAATGGATGGGCAGGGCACCTGGAGTCTATGGGGGACGGGGACGGATGGGCAGGGCACCTGGAGTCGATGGGGGGACGGATGGGCAGGGCACCTGGAGTCGATGGGGGGGACGGATGGGCAGGGCACCTGGAGTCGATGGGGGGGACGGATGGGCAGGGCACCTGGAGTCTATGGGGGACGGACAGATGGGCAGGGCACATGGAGTCTATGGGGGGGGGGACAGATGGGCAGGGCACATGGAGTCTATGGGGGGGGGGACAGATGGGCAGGGCACATGGAGTCTATGGGGGGGGGGACAGATGGGCAGGGCACATGGAGTCTATGGGGGGGGGACGGATGGGCAGGGCACATGGAGTCTATGGGGGGATGGATGGGCAGGGCACCTGGAGTCTATGGGGGGGATGGGTGGGCACTCGTACTGGTTTTTATGGTACGGATATTGATGTGCCCTCATGGATCTTGTTTTTCAGTGTGGAGGAATGCCGCAATATCATTGTTCAGTTCGGTGTCCGAGAAGTAACTGCTGTGCAGGTTGCTCGGGTACTAGGAATGATGGCCCGGACACATTCAGGGCTGACAGATGGCATCTCCCTACAGGTGAGGGTCTCTAGATTCCCTGTATGGCGAGGCTGGTGTCTGAGTGCCAGTTCTGACCTGTGTCTGTATTTTGTAGTCGATTTCATCTCCTGGTAGTGGAATCTGGAGCGATGGTAAAGACAAAAATGACAGCGTGCAGGCCCACACGTGGAACGTAGAGGTCTTCATAGACGTGGTGAAGGAGCTGGTAAGTGATTGCTGGGCAGGATGGAGGGGCCTCATTGCTGTGAACACCGGTCTGTCTGGTTAATCCTTCCCCACAGAACTTGACGGCTTTTCTTTGATTCCTGCAGAATCCAGGCTTAAACTTCAAAGATGTCATCTATGAGCTCGACAATGCAATGTTCCTAATTCGTGACAGTAAAGCCCTCCAGACGGTGGTGTACGGCATCCAGAGGGGACTTGGTATGGACGTGTTCCCTGTTGACCTGATCTACAGGGCTTGGAAGCATGCGGAGGGACAGGTTAGTGAGGGGTCTTGTGTGAGGGGGGTGGGTGCATCGCCATCATTTATTGCACTTCTAAGCCGGATTTCTCTCTCAGCTCTCCTTCATCCAATATTCCCTGATGAATCCAGATATTTTCTGCTTTGCGGATTTCCCCTGTCATGCTGTGGCCACTGATATACTGAAGGCTCCCCCTGAGGATGACAATCGGGAGATTGCAACATGGTGAGTTTGCTGATCATTGGGTGAAGTGGTTTTGGTGTCTGGCATATGAATGATTGATGGATTCTGGTTTTTAGGAAAAGTCTTGAGCTGATTGAGTCCCTGCTTCGGCTGGCTGAGGTGGGACTGTATGAGCAAGTCAAACAGCTCTTCAGCTATCCCATCAAACACTGTCCGGATATGCTGGTGCTGGCATTACTCCAGATCAACCCCTCGTGGAACACCCTGCGTCATGAGCTCATCTCCACACTGATGCCAATATTTCTTGGTAACCATCCCAACTCCGCCATCATTTTGCACTATGCGTGGCACGGCCAGGTGAGTGTCGACGCTGCTGCTGCTGCCACTGTCATTGGGGGGGGGTGGGGGGGACACGGCATAAGAGTAGAGACTCCAGTAATCTGCAAACCATGAACTGAACAGAAGCTACAAGATGCTTAAGCCTGCATTGTACACAGTTTTGCATGCCTGGACCGCAGTCGGTCTTCTACAGACGCTCCTCCGTTCAGCTGTCATACCTACGTCTAGTAAATATTGTTTAGCTCCTAGTTCACATCTGAATCCACCCCGTTGCCTTCGTCCAGCCGCAGGGCAGGTGGTGGGCAGTGTTGTCTGAATGAACCGTAACTGTAGTGCTTGGTAATCTAGGGCCAGTCCCCCTCCATCCGGCAGCTGATCATGCATGCCATGGCAGAGTGGTACATGCGTGGTGAACAGTATGACCAGGCTCGGCTTTCTCGTATACTTGATGTGGCCCAAGACTTGAAGGTGAGTGTTGTGGTGAATATTTGGAGTTTGATTTTTAGGCTCTGAGGGGCCCCTGGGACGTAGCCAGTAAAATGGTGACTTGTGATCTGTGTTTAGTGAATAATCTTTTTGTCTAGGCCTTGTCGATGCTGCTGAATGCTACTCCATTTGCCTTTGTTATTGACCTTGCTGCACTCGCCTCCCGACGGGAATACCTCAAACTGGACAAATGGCTGACTGACAAGATCCGGGAACATGGGGTAATGCTCGTCCCTCCTTTCTTGTTTTTCAACCCTTCTCTTATGAGATTGAGGCTTCATTCTTCCTCTCTCTCAGGAGCCTTTTGTCCAGGCCTGCATGACGTTCCTCAAACGACGCTGTCCTTCCATACTTGGCGGCATCGCTCCAGATAAAGACCAACCCAAAAGCGCCCAACTTCCTCCAGAAACCCTTGCGACAATGCTGGCGTGTCTTCAGGCCTGTGCTGGGTAGGTCCATAGATCTGCACTTGGGTTATTGTACCGCGTGTGACGCGCTGTGGCTGTAAATCTGCTCTCTTACAGGAGTGTGTCACAGGAACTGTCTGAAACGATTCTTACCATGGTTGCCAACTGTAGTAATGTGGTGAACAAGGCTCGTCAGCCACCGCCGGGAGTGATGCCGAAGGGTCGTCCACCCAGTACCAGCAGCTTGGATGCAATTTCTCCAGTGCAGGTAGCTTGCTCTCAGATTTTATATGAATAACGTCTGTATTACCCTGCGGTTATTCACCAAAGTCGCTCCTCGTCTGATTTTTGTATTAGATTGATCCTCTTGCTGCCATGGCCTCCCTCAGCATTGGTGGTTCTGCTGCTCCTCACACACAGAGCTTGCCTGCTTTCCCCCCAAACCTGGGCTCTGCCTTCAGCACCCCACAGTCACCAGCAAAGGCGTTTCCACCACTGACCACCCCAAGCCAATCCACGTCATTCAGTGGCCTCGGAAGCCTCTCCTCTCAGCTACCAGGTACTGTCGTCACCCTCTATACACCGCCTTCCATCAGTGGGATATGTTGTGTGGCGATGGCCACTGATTGTGATGTGTGGTCTTTTTTTAGGTGGGCTCGGCACAGGCAGTCTTTCTGGAATGGGTACAGGGGGCTTAGGGCTTCCTGCAGTGAATAACGACCCGTTTGGACAAAGAAAACTCAGCACTTCTGGACTCAATCAGCCGACATTCCAACAGAGTAAGTTCTGCGCTCCCGTCCCTTTCCTGTGGTCAGTATGTATGTACCTCTCCTATCCACCTGTGTTCAGTATGTACCTCCTATCCACCTGTGGTCAGTATGTATGTACCTCTCCTGTCCACCTGTGTTCAGTATGTATGTACCTCTCCTGTCCACCTGTGGTCAGTATGTACCTCTCCTATCCACCTGTGGTCAGTATGTATGTACCTCTCCTAACACCTGTGTTCAGTATGTATGTACCTCTCCTGTCCACCTGTGGTCAGTATGTACCTCTCCTGTCCACCTGTGTTCAGTATGTATGTACCTCTCCTGTCCACCTGTGGTCAGTATGTATGTACCTCTCCTAACACCTGTGTTCAGTATGTATGTACCTCTCCTGTCCACCTGTGGTCAGTATGTATGTACCTCTCCTGTCCACCTGTGTTCAGTATGTATGTACCTCTCCTATCCACCTGTGTTCAGTATGTATGTACCTCTCCTATCCACCTGTGGTCAGTATGTATGTACCTCTCCTGTCCACCTGTGTTCAGTATGTACCTCTCCTGTCCACCTGTGTTCAGTATGTATGTACCTCTCCTATCCACCTGTGGTCAGTATGTATGTACCTCTCCTATCCACCTGTGGTCAGTATGTATGTACCTCTCCTATCCACCTGTGGTCAGTATGTATGTACCTCTCCTATCCACCTGTGTTCAGTATGTATGTACCTCTCCTATCCACCTGTGTTCAGTATGTATGTACCTCTCCTATCCACCTGTGTTCAGTATGTATGTACCTCTCCTATCCACCTGTGTTCAGTATGTACCTCTCCTGTCCACCTGTGTTCAGTATGTACCTCTCCTGTCCACCTGTGTTCAGTATGTATGTACCTCTCCTGTCCACCTGTGTTCAGTATGTATGTACCTCTCCTATCCACCTGTGTTCAGTATGTATGTACCTCTCCTGTCCACCTGTGGTCAGTATGTACCTCTCCTATCCACCTGTGTTCAGTATGTACCTCTCCTGTCCACCTGTGTTCAGTATGTACCTCTCCTGTCCACCTGTGTTCAGTATGTACCTCTCCTGTCCACCTGTGTTCAGTATGTATGTACCTCTCCTGTCCACCTGTGGTCAGTATGTATGTACCTCTCCTATCCACCTGTGGTCAGTATGTATGTACCTCTCCTATCCACCTGTGTTCAGTATGTATGTACCTCTCCTATCCACCTGTGGTCAGTATGTATGTACCTCTCCTGTCCACCTGTGTTCAGTATGTATGTACCTCTCCTATCCACCTGTGGTCAGTATGTATGTACCTCTCCTATCCACCTGTGGTCAGTATGTATGTACCTCTCCTATCCACCTGTGGTCAGTATGTATGTACCTCTCCTATCCACCTGTGGTCAGTATGTATGTACCTCTCCTATCCACCTGTGTTCAGTATGTATGTACCTCTCCTATCCACCTGTGTTCAGTATGTATGTACCTCTCCTATCCACCTGTGTTCAGTATGTATGTACCTCTCCTGTCCACCTGTGGTCAGTATGTATGTACCTCTCCTATCCACCTGTGTTCAGTATGTATGTACCTCTCCTATCCACCTGTGTTCAGTATGTACCTCTCCTGTCCACCTGTGTTCAGTATGTACCTCTCCTGTCCACCTGTGTTCAGTATGTACCTCTCCTGTCCACCTGTGTTCAGTATGTATGTACCTCTCCTGTCCACCTGTGTTCAGTATGTATGTACCTCTCCTATCCACCTGTGTTCAGTATGTATGTACCTCTCCTATCCACCTGTGTTCAGTATGTATGTACCTCTCCTGTCCACCTGTGGTCAGTATGTACCTCTCCTATCCACCTGTGTTCAGTATGTACCTCTCCTGTCCACCTGTGTTCAGTATGTACCTCTCCTGTCCACCTGTGTTCAGTATGTACCTCTCCTGTCCACCTGTGTTCAGTATGTATGTACCTCTCCTGTCCACCTGTGGTCAGTATGTATGTACCTCTCCTATCCACCTGTGGTCAGTATGTATGTACCTCTCCTATCCACCTGTGGTCAGTATGTATGTACCTCTCCTATCCACCTGTGGTCAGTATGTATGTACCTCTCCTATCCACCTGTGGTCAGTATGTATGTACCTCTCCTATCCACCTGTGTTCAGTATGTATGTACCTCTCCTATCCACCTGTGGTCAGTATGTATGTACCTCTCCTATCCACCTGTGGTCAGTATGTATGTACCTCTCCTATCCACCTGTGGTCAGTATGTATCTCTCCTGTCCACCTGTGTTCAGTATGTATGTACCTCTCCTGTCCACCTGTGGTCAGTATGTATGTACCTCTCCTATCCACCTGTGGTCAGTATGTATGTACCTCTCCTATCCACCTGTGGTCAGTATGTATGTACCTCTCCTATCCACCTGTGGTCAGTATGTATGTACCTCTCCTATCCACCTGTGTTCAGTATGTATGTACCTCTCCTATCCACCTGTGGTCAGTATGTATGTACCTCTCCTATCCACCTGTGTTCAGTATGTACCTCTCCTGTCCACCTGTGTTCAGTATGTACCTCTCCTGTCCACCTGTGTTCAGTATGTACCTCTCCTGTCCACCTGTGTTCAGTATGTATGTACCTCTCCTGTCCACCTGTGGTCAGTATGTATGTACCTCTCCTGTCCACCTGTGGTCAGTATGTATGTACCTCTCCTATCCACCTGTGGTCAGTATGTATGTACCTCTCCTATCCACCTGTGTTCAGTATGTATGTACCTCTCCTATCCACCTGTGGTCAGTATGTATGTACCTCTCCTATCCACCTGTGTTCAGTATGTATGTACCTCTCCTATCCACCTGTGTTCAGTATGTATGTACCTCTCCTATCCACCTGTGTTCAGTATGTATGTACCTCTCCTATCCACCTGTGTTCAGTATGTATGTACCTCTCCTGTCCACCTGTGGTCAGTATGTATGTACCTCTCCTATCCACCTGTGTTCAGTATGTATGTACCTCTCCTAACACCTGTGTTCAGTATGTACCTCTCCTGTCCACCTGTGGTCAGTATGTATGTACCTCTCCTGTCCACCTGTGTTCAGTATGTATGTACCTCTCCTGTCCACCTGTGTTCAGTATGTATGTACCTCTCCTGTCCACCTGTGGTCAGTATGTATGTACCTCTCCTGTCCACCTGTGTTCAGTATGTATGTACCTCTCCTGTCCACCTGTGGTCAGTATGTATGTACCTCTCCTAACCACCTGTGTTTCCTGCAGCGGATCTGTCTCAGGTGTGGCCAGAGGCGAACCAGCACTTTACTAAAGAGATCGATGATGAGGCAAATAGCTACTTCCAACGGATCTACAACCAGCCGCCTCACCCGACCATGTCTGTGGATGAGGTCTGTCTCTAGGCACTTTCTTCCATGATGATTTGACAATCCATGTATAAGGCTTTTATGATGTCTGCGCCTCACATACAATGTCTGACCTTTTAGAGCACGAGGCCCCGAGGACGACACCACGGCTGCTCATTAATGCTCTTTGGTCTCTTTCAGGTGCTGGAAATGCTGCAGAGGTTCAAAGATTCCAATATCAAGCGGGAGCGCGAAGTCTTCAACTGTATGCTGAGAAACCTGTTTGAGGAGTATCGCTTCTTCCCCCAGTACCCGGACAAGGAGCTTCATATAACGGCCTGCTTGTTTGGTGGGATCATTGAAAAGGGACTGGTCACTTACATGGCTCTGGGACTGGCACTGCGCTATGTACTAGAAGCGCTCCGCAAACCTTATGGATCCAAAATGTACTTCTTTGGCATCGCTGCACTAGATAGGTTTAAAAACAGGCAAGTCTGGACGTTTGCTTCATCGCTGACGTGTAAATGGTAGTAATATGGTGATGTTTGTCGGGGCTTTGTGCGGCTGCAGCTCCTCTCTGGCCATTTCTCAGTCAGTTCCCAAGTTACAGAAGCTCCGGCCGGGACAAAGCCTCGCAGGATCCAAGAGCAGTTCCTTCTGGCCCTGGTCAAGTTAGATACTGATCGGCCAGGGAAGCTTCCCACCTCCTGGCTGACCGCAGGAATTCAGCAGCTCTCCATCTGTTAAGCTGGACGGAGAGTTACCGCCAACGCCTCCAGTATTGAGTCTGCCGCTTGTAGTGCGCCGCGGGGTCTTGCTGCACATAGTCCTTCATCTTGTGGTTTTCCTTTCTTCTATGCGGGTATTTAGCTCACTGATGGCCTGCGGCACAGCGTGGATTATCTGATGTCCAGGTCTAGTTGGTCTTAAACTGGGCTCATGTTGTGGTCAAAATGCGGTTCCCAGAAAAAACCTTTTTTGACCGTGACATGAACCCAGCCTTAGGAGGGGAGTCCGTCTCTGATCATTAACCTCCCGCCGTATTACTGTAAAATCATGTCTGGTTGTGACTCGGTATGTCGGGACTGTGCTCATCTGCTCATCGCTTGGTTTGTGATTTTTAGATTGAAAGATTACCCCCAGTATTGTCAGCACTTGGCTTCAATCAGTCACTTTATCCAGTTCCCTCATCATCTGCAGGAGGTAAGAGTCTCCACCTGGAAAGGTTTCTTCTGCTTATTTGACTTCCTCTGACTCTGGTTCTTCCTCAGTACATAGAGTACGGCCAGCAGTCCCGGGATCCTCCGGTCAAGATGCAGGGTTCCATCACCACTCCTGGAAGCATTGCACTTTCCCAAGCCCAGGCACAAGCCCAGGCCCAGGTCCCAGCCAAAGCTCCGCTTCCCGGTCCGGTGAGCACAAACGCAGTCACCACCTCGACCGCCACAACGTCCGCCAAAACAATCACCATAACCAGACCCACCGGTGTCAGCTTCAAGAAGGATGTGCCGGTAACGATCCACCAGTGGGCAGTCATCGTTTCTGTGGTGATAATGTCGCTCTGATGTTACTAACCAACTGCTCTTTAATTCAGCCGTCAATCAACACTACCAACATAGACACGCTGCTTGTGGCCACGGACCAGGCCGAGAGAACCGTGGAGCCGCCAGAGAATGTGCAAGAGAAGATCGCATTCATCTTCAACAACCTGTCCCAGTCCAACATGACGCAGAAGGTGAGCGCCGGGGGGGACGGGATCCGCTCATGAGGTGCCTGCTCGGAGAATGATCCTCTTATTCTCTGCACACGTTTGTGGATGTGACGGGTTCTCTGTCCAGACTCTCTAGAGATGTCTCAGCACCGACTCCAGACCTGTCTGTGCAAATATCCAGGACCTGCAGCGCGGACGTCCAAGTGAAAATACTAATGTCCTCTCTGTAGAATGCGTCAGGATTTGGGTTCTGGGTATAATTATTCATCTAAGGATTTGGTAAACTCCACCGGTGTAGGAAAGATCTCCATATCCAGCCCGTGCCCCCTCAGATGGCGGCTGGTATGATTAGAGGTCGTCCCGGGTGGGGGTTATCGTTTGTGGAATTCGTCTCTGAACAGGTGCTGGGGTTGTGTATTGGGACGGGGGTTACTATTAATCCCCTGCGCTGTTATGTGACAGGTGGAAGAGCTGAAGGAGACGGTGAAAGATGAATTCATGCCTTGGGTGTCTCAGTATCTGGTGATGAAGAGAGTCAGCATCGAACTGAACTTCCACAGCTTATACTCGAACTTCCTGGATGCTCTGAAACACCTGGACTTCAACAAAATGGTTCTGGCCGAGACCTACAGGAATATAAAGGTAATCCCCCCCCCCCTCCCCTCCCCGGTATAGGGCCGCCTCACTGATCACTCGTGTCTTCTTCAGGTGCTTCTGACATCTGACAAAGCTGCCGCCAACTTCTCTGACCGCTCGCTGCTGAAGAACTTGGGCCACTGGCTCGGAATGATCACGCTGGCGAAGAACAAGCCCATCCTGCACACAGTCAGTAGAATGATGGCCGTCTGCTCCCGCTCTGTGGCTTCTTGCCCATTTCTCAGTCCCTTTTTCTTCTCCTCGCAGGACCTGGATGTGAAGTCCCTGCTGCTGGAAGCGTACATGAAGGGACAGCAGGAGCTCCTCTACGTTGTGCCTTTTGTTGCCAAAGTGTTGGAGTCCAGTATCCGGAGCGTGGTACGTGGCCGTCCTGGATGCGCCTCGTATTGGACACTTTTTGGTTACTTTCTCACCGTTTTCTTTGTTTCTTTCAGGTTTTCCGCCCCCCGAATCCATGGACTATGGCTATAATGAATGTCCTGGCAGAGCTTCATCAAGAACATGACTTGAAGGTGAGGTGACCAGGACTCCCGGTCTGTGGGGTTGGGCAGATCAGACCTTGATGCCTTGTCTGACGCACATCGATGTTACTTTTATCTCCAGCTGAATCTGAAGTTTGAGATTGAAGTTCTATGTAAAAACCTCGCCATAGACCTCAATGACTTGAAGCCTGGCAGCCTCTTGAAGGACAAGGATCGTCTGAAATCATTGGATGAGCAACTTTCTGCCCCCAAAAAAGATGTGAAACAGCCAGAGGAGCTGCCACCCATCACCAATGCCAATGAATATGCCATCCGTACCGCTGGCAAGCTCTGGGCTTCAGTTGAGAAGCAGGAGTCTGATGCCGTCTTCACAGGTAGGAATCGTCTGGTGCATCGCTCATCGTCTTCTGTTATCTGGATCTAATGGATTTCTTGTCTTTCAGCAACGGCCACAGCGCCACCGCCCAGCGTCACGTGCACGGCCACCGCACCGCCGCAGCCGCAGTACAGCTACCATGACATCCATGTCTATTCTCTAGCCGGACTCGCTCCTCACATCACTCTTAATCCTACAGTAAGTGCCCTGTGCCTCGGCCCTCGCTATCCCCCTCCCTTTCCTCCAAGAACAATCTCATGAGGTTTTTTTTCATGTATTTTTCTCCCAGATTCCTCTCTTCCAGGCGCATCCACAGCTCAAGCAGTGTGTGCGCCAGGCTATAGAGCGTGCGGTGCAGGAACTGGTGCACCCTGTGGTGGATCGATCCATCAAGATCGCAATGACCACTTGTGAGCAGATTGTGCGGAAGGATTTTGCATTGGATTCTGAGGAGTCTCGGATGAGGGTGGCGGCTCATCACATGATGCGGAATCTCACGGCTGGCATGGCCATGATCACCTGCCGGGAGCCCCTGCTGATGAGCATCGCAACCAATCTGAAGAACAGTTTTGCCACAGCTATGCGGGTATCTTTCAGTTTGTAAAGCTGATCAGTCTGATCTGTGGTTTGGGGGTGGCGCGCGCGCAGCTCTTCATTATTTATGACTTGTGTCTCCTGCAGGCGGCCTCTCCTCAGCAGCGCGAGATGATGGAACAGGCGGCTGCTCAGCTGGCTCAGGATAACTGTGAACTGGCCTGCTGCTTCATCCAGAAGACGGCGGTGGAGAAGGCTGGGCCGGAAATGGACAAAAGACTTGCCACCGTATGTCGCCTTCCTGCCCCCTTAAGTTTTGAATGTGTAAAACGAGCTTGGAGGGAACATCCGCAGTCCTGTTCTAATAGTGATAATGTACTAGGAGTGTGTGGCACTGTATTCTGCTACTGCTGTACAGATATGGTGTGGGGTCAGTCTAATAGTGATTATGTACTAGGAGTGTGGCACTGTATTCTGCTACTGCTGTACAGGGACAGATATGGTGTGGGATCAGTCTAATGGTGATTATGTACTAGGAGTGTGTGGCACTGTATTCTGCTACTGCTGTGTCTAATAGATCCAGCAGCTCGATGTCCCCACAGTATGTGACACGGTTTTGCAGGTTTAGGGTCTTGCTCACGGTTTCCCTGTCTCGCTGCACAGGAGTTTGAGTTGAGGAAGCATGCCAGGCAGGAAGGCCGCCGCTACTGTGACCCCGTGGTGCTGACGTATCAAGCGGAACGCATGCCGGAACAGATCAGATTGAAGGTAACGCGTCCATAATAAGCTGAGCCTGTGGGGGGATTTGCTGATTTCCCGGCCCCTTGTGGCCTGACGAGTAACTATTGTAATTGGCCTGATTGTGCCCCCGCAGGTCGGCGGTGTGGACCCCAAGCAGCTGGCTGTTTATGAGGAATTTGCACGTAATGTTCCGGGCTTCCTACCCACCAACGATCTGACCCAGCCCACGGGATTCTTGGCTCAGCCCATGAAGGTAATGGCCGCAGTGACCTGGTTCTCCTGCTCTGGCGGTGGTTCCAGATCATCGGCTCTTAAATCTCCCTCTCATTTACAGCAACAAGCCTGGGCCACCGATGATGTTGCTCAGATTTATGACAAGTGTATAACGGAGCTGGAGCAGCATCTGCATGCAATTCCTCCTGCGCTGTCCATGAACCCCCAGGCCCAGGCTCTGCGCAGTTTACTGGAAGCTGTGGCCCTTGCTAGAAACTCTAGAGATGCCATTGCTGCGTTGGGTCTTCTGCAGAAGGTGAGACCCGCTGTGAGTGCCGCCGTCACGGAGCAGCAGCTTGTACCCGTGTAATCCATGTCCTGTGATCTGTCTCCTGCTCAGGCTGTTGAGGGGCTCCTGGATGCCACGAGTGGGGCCGACGCCGACCTCCTCCTGAGATACCGGGAGTGTCATCTCCTCGTCCTGAAGGCTCTGCAGGACGGACGGGCCTATGGTTCTCCGTGGTGCAATAAACAGATCACTAGGTGAGAGGACCGTGTCCCGGGCGTGGCATGGGGGGGGGAGGGTCTGTTCTAGTCCAATATTCACGTCTGTTTGCGCTGCAGGTGTTTAATCGAGTGCCGGGATGAATACAAATACAACGTGGAGGCGGTGGAGCTGCTGATCCGGAACCATCTGGTGAACATGCAGCAGTACGATGTCCATCTGGCTCAGGTAATTGCCGGAGCAGCGGTCGGGTCGTGCCCATTTTCCTGCTCTCGTTCTCCTGCTTTAATCTTGTTGTGTTTTTGTCCAGTCCATGGAGAACGGCTGAATTACATGGCCGTGGCCTTTGCCATGCAGCTGGTGAAGATCTTGCTGGTGGATGAGCGCAGCGTCAGCCATGTGACTGAAGCAGAGTTTTTCCACACCATAGAAACCCTGATGCGTATCAATGCCCACTCTAGAGGCAATGCCCCTGAAGGGTGAGTACGGGGGGGCGGAGGGCTCTGCACCATCTTTAAACCTGTGTTCTGGTGTAGGACGGAGGTTACGCTATGGTGCCACAGGAAACGTGCTCCTCACCCAATGCCTGTTTCTCGTGAGCAGCGTGTGGTGTGGGGGGCTCCACAGTATTTGGGGTACATGTGGTTGTGGGTGTTGTCTCGTCAGTAGACGTCCTGCTATTTAGGTGTCTGTCTCCTGCTGTCTCAGGCTTCCCCAGCTGATGGATGTTTTGCGCTCCAATTTTGAAGCCATGATTGAGCGGGCTCAGGGGGGGCCTAACTTCATGATGCATTCTGGCATCTCCCAAGCTTCAGAGTACGATGATCCTCCAGGCCTGCGAGAGAAAGCCGAATATCTGCTGAGAGAGTGGGTGAACCTGTACCACTCTGCGGCTGCCGGACGGGACAGCACCAAGGCCTTCTCTGCGTTCGTCGGTCAGGTGAGTGCGCGCCCCATGTTCTGTGCAGGGATTGGGGTGCGCTGGGTCTGAGGTAACCTGTATTGTCCTGTCAGATGCATCAGCAAGGAATCCTGAAGACGGATGACCTGATCACGCGCTTCTTCCGGCTGTGCACGGAGATGTGTGTGGAGATCAGTTACCGAGCGCAGGCAGAACAGCAGCACAACCCTGCGGCCAACCCCACCATGATCCGGGCCAAGTGTTACCATAACCTGGACGCCTTTGTGAGACTGATCGCTCTTCTGGTCAAGCATTCTGGAGAGGCCACCAACACCGTGACCAAGATCAATCTCCTCAATAAAGTGCGTGTCTGTCTGCAGGGTGGGGGTTGGTTTGTTGATCCGGTGCTGACTCCTCTTGTGGTACCTGCAGGTCCTGGGTATCGTGGTGGGGGTTCTGCTTCAGGACCATGAGGTGAGGCAGAGCGAGTTCCAGCAGTTGCCGTATCATCGGATCTTCATTATGTTGCTGCTTGAGCTGAACGCTCCGGAGCACGTGCTCGAGACCATCAATTTCCAGACTCTCACGGCTTTCTGGTAAGTGTCCGTCCCTGGAGAAGCTGCGGAGC